>NW_011499902.1:586433-719459 GCF_000495115.2 Populus euphratica | reverse complement strand
TATTGTTGCTTATAATTTTTGTCTATAATTTGTACAATTAACCTCCTTGTGGTTCGACCCCGGTCTTGCCGGGTTATTTATTACTTCGACACTCCTGCACTTGGGAGAAGACATCAATCTTTTAGTCGTGTCACAAGTCAATACAATGGACAGTACATGGTGTCCAAAACAATCCTTTTCGTTTTCCCATCAATAATTGCCTTGCTACTTTATAATTTGCAGCATTGCTAGTGACTACTTGCACCACATTTTCCTCTCTAATCCTCTCCGTAATAGCATCCAACATCTCAAATACCTTATCAGCAGTCTTGGATATATTAGAGGTATCTACCGGTGATAGAAAAAAAATTATCCTTTTAGGACTATTAACCAAAAAGTTGCAAATAAAATGCCTTTTCTTATCAATCAATCCATCAAACATTATTGAGTAACCTATTTTTTTCCCATTCTAACTTGAACTCAAGCAAGTTCATTGTGAGATCTACTTCTTGCTTCAAATACTTCTCTCTAATATCATGATAAAATGGAGGCTTAAAACCTGGCTCATGCTTTGCAACCAATTCAAGTGCCTTAACAAATTCAGAGTTTTCACATAGTTAAATGGAATTGTACTAGTGTATAAAAATCTAGCAATTTGTTGACATGCTTCTTCTCTAAAATCCTTTTATAGTAGTTGATTGATGGTGGTTTGTGTGCTTCCACTCCTACTTGCTACTCTCTTTCCTTTGTCCAATGAGGTAATTTCATTCCCTTCATCATTATCTTCATATTTTTCAATATATTGGAAAGCCTTTCTTTTCTTTTCAGTTGCTTCTTGATTTTTAACCAAAACATTCAAAATCATCTTCTTTACCTCTTCTGGTACTTGCTGGCATGGCTAAACATCCTTTTGAGTGTAAGCCAAATGATGCTTGAAACGGTAAATGCCTCCATTGATAATTTTCTAACAATACTTGCACTAAACTCTTATCAACATCTATACCATATTGCCATCCCACATCAAGTCTATTGCCACTATAGTTTTTTTAGATGCCATGTATCCTGTAGTTTAAGAATCAATATATACAATTATACATCAATAATTACAAATATTGATACATGTTGAATGCCAATTCTAGAAACAGAATAAAAAATAATAAATAGAGAGAAAGTTAAAACAACAATGCAAAGGAAAATCCCTAATACATAAGACAATATGCATAAGAGTTTACTCTCTACATGGATAAATATATGTATCTACAAAACCAAAAACCTTTGATTATCCTAGTTTTGCTAAGTGGGGTTCTGGTTAAAGAGGTAATATATATGTAAATCCTTCCATAGTCCATAAAGGTTCAATAAATTCATCACTGAAGGAGATAAAGCACACAATTGTTAAATGTTTGAAATACTCTCACCAAAACTAGGCAGCTTTACTTGTTTTATAGTAATCTATCAGTTTGCATCCCCCCACCTTATATACCCACAAAAAAAAAAGAATGTCTACTCTCAACTGTATCTAGAATGCATTTCATTTCCTATATCACAACTAAGCTTATTATAGAACTATAGTGATCCATTCCACATATCAATCAATCCACCAAGAAACAAAGAATAAATCAAGAATATAAACCAACAAAACATAAAAACAGAATAAAACATTGAATAATTAAAGGTGCAAGCACTTCCCCAAAAAACTATGGTTGGGAACAAAAACCAAGTTGTATACAAAGTAAAGATAGATAAATAAAGAAAAATCAATGAATCAAACAAAGAGCATAAAATTCCTACGGCCCCATCAAATGCTCTTTGACAAAAAAATAATGAAAAAGGACACAAAACATGACACTTACCAAAAGAACCTAAAACACACACTTCTCAGCAAAATATTCACATTCTATACAACTTCTGGAAACAACTTGTAATCCTAGGTTATCCAGTGAAAATGTTCACATTATTTGCAAATGGACTCTAGAAACAAGTACAAAAACAGAAAAGGATCAAAGTAAAAACCTAATAGTAATTTTCCATATATAAATAAGTGAGAAATGCCTTCACTTCTCAGCAAAATATGTTATGCCTTATCCTTACATGATAGTTGGTTGCTCTCTAGATAAACAAAATGCAATAAATTCTAATAAAAAAAATGAAAAACTAGTGACCTGATTTCTTATAATATCATATTGGAATGCTAAATAGAAAAAACAAACCTTAGAAATAAATTCTTACCTTTTTCTCACCAAGAATGTTCTGGAATCTAGATCTCAATAGCAAGCAAAACCAACTGAGAGAGTGGCGACTGGAGATAATTAGATTCACATCATTAGACTTCAGAGGCGCTGCTGGTGAGTGGAGAGTGGAACTAATTTCTTAATTTGTTATGTCGCTGGTGATTTAGGGAAAAGGGAAAGGGGAAGGGTGGACTGTGGAGACGTGGACTAGTCAGTAGTTGTTTTTCATTTCATATGAAGTCGTGAAATCAGATGTCATTTATGTTTTTTACAAGTTGACCTGATTTTACACGAGTTTGACTGACTTTGATCAATTTTACTGTTTCAGAAACAAGGTGATGCCAAAACCTAACGCCATCTTTTTGGAAGTGCCACATGTTGTTTTTCTCATAGTGTAGCTTATAATGGTGAATGATAGGTAGTTTGTCATCATCATTGTTTTTTTCCTTTCCTTCATTTCTCTTCTCTACTCGAAAAAGTACATGGTTGTCCTCTTTGTTTTTTATTTTTTAATTTCAGTCATTATTTTTTTGATTTTTGATTTTTATTTTTATCCCTTTTATAAAAAAACATTTATTTATTTTCAATTTAATCATTCAATTACAATTTGTTATATATTATTTTTTACATTTTGGTCCTTATTCTTATGATTTTTAATTTTTTTTCATAGTCTTTTTGTTAAAGTTTTACTGGTTTTCAATTTCATCTTTCATTCAAAGTTTATGTTTTTTTTTCAATTTAGACCTAATTCTTTTGATTTGTTTTTCCTTTCATTTAAATTTATTTTCTTTTTAATTTATCTAGTTAAATAATTTTGATTATTCTCTAATTTATTTTTCATTTTAATTTTCACATTCATTCTTTTAATTACAGTTTTTTGTTTAAAATCCTTTAGTGTAATTGATTCTTTTTTTCTGGTTTAGTCATTTGGCATTTAATTTGTTAGGGATTTAACTTCATAGTTTTTTCATTTGTGGTTCTTCTAATTTAATGACCTGGGTCATGGTATTAAAAGTTAATGTGGCTCGACATATTTTTTTTTCATTTTCTTTTACGATTTTATTTTTCTATATTTTTTTCAAAGATTGGTTTTGTGATTATCTTCAAAAAGAATTCTATCAGTTTATCTCGTTTTATTACTTAAGTCATGAGTTTTACAGGTCTTTTATGAATAGAGTTTCATTCTTTATTTTATTTCTAAAAATATTATTTTGATCATCTATAATTTTTTATTGTTTTATACAAATGACATTTATTTTTAAATAATATTTCTATTATGTTCAGCCATGCATAGTATTTTCTTTCTTTTTTATTCGATTAATTTCATGTGTGTTTATATTTCTGTTATTTTTTATTGATTTTAAAAAACAAAATTAGTAAATATAATCGAGTAAATGTATCGTTTTGCAAGTTTAAATATCTTGATTTATATCTATCTTGTAATTTTCTAGATTTCTCTTTTAGTTATTGTTAACAATATGTTTTTATTTATTTACATAGATAGTTATTAATTCATTTAATTAGATGCTTGCATAAATCTTTTGGTTTATATTTTGAATTTTTTATATAATAAACATATCAAAATAGATTGTATATTTGTTTTTTTTTAAAAAAATTATAACCCACTGTAGAATACTGGTTATATAACTAGTTATAATATAATTTTAGGCTCTAGAAATCTAATCTGCAGAATAACTTTTCTGGGCTTTCCTCTCGTCTGCTTTCCCACTTCTCTGAATTCTATTAGCTTTAACCTAGCTAAATCGCATAGGATTTGTATCTTCTTTTCGCCCTTTTAAGATGTCTTTATCTTAATGAACTACCCTTATCCATGAAGCAGACAACAACCAGAATAGAATATTTAATTAAAGGCTCAGAAGTTTCATTGTTGTATATATACACTGACGCACGACCAAAACACAGGATTTCTATGTTTAATTTTATCTTTGAAGTCTTCGATTTTCACATTCTTGTTTCCTATCGTTTTCAGTTCTGGCATTTCCATCCTCAAACTACTTGTTTACTGTGACTTAGTACTTGGTGTTGAGACATAGAAAAGAAAGTCGTTTACGAGAAAGATTATGGCCAGCCATGAAAACATTAATTTTGATGTTAATGAATTTATTTACAAAAAAATTAATAAAAATTACTCGGTTGTTAAATCATAGTGGAAAAAAAATCTATTTTCAAACTAATTTGTAGTCTATAAAATTTATTTAGGTTCAATTTAATTTTGAGTTTTGAGATTGGTTAGAGGGTATTTTGAAATTTAAGAAGTGGTTAATAAGGTTTTAAAGATATGTTTAAGTATTTTTAAATAAAAATAAATGTAAATTGAAATTTTAAGATACAAAATATATAACCCTAATTTTTCACGACCAAAGATGGCCAGAAGATGTTGTCATCTATCTAGATAAACGAATCTGTTTATTTGTTGAAAAAACAAAATCTCAAGCAAGTGACATTGTCCGCTTGAGATAAAAAACAATAGACTTTCCTTGGGCTTTTTTCTCTTCGACATTAGGTGGGTGGGCCTAAACTTAACTTTATTGAACCTTCTATTTTCTATTTATTTTCAATAATATAACATAAAACTTTTTCAAAAAAAATAATTATAATGTTATTTTAAAAATTATAAGTTAATAGAATACTTTTAAGAAAAGATTACAAGTTCTTAATGTTAAAGGTAATGTGAGCAGTTATTTTATAAATAACTATAAATGAAACAAGTGTGTGTAATGTTTTTTTTTTTTTTAAATTATCATGAATATTCAATAAGAATGAAATATTTATTTTTTTATTTTATGTTTTTATATATTAAAATGATATTTATTTTTTATTTTTTATAAATTATTTTTAAAATCAATACATCAAAACAATTCAAAAATATAAAAAAATAATTTTTAATAAAATATTTAAATTTTAAAAAAATATAGTTTTAACTGCATTTTCAAACATGTACGTGAAAGTATATATTGCCAAGGGGTTACAGGAATTCACAATGCAATTATGAAGTATATAAACCGTGTTTACAAACGGAGGGTTAGAAGTATAGGATTGCCATGGGACTAGAAGAATTCACAATGCAATTATGAAGCATATACTGTTGTCAATAAGTCAATAGAAACTTCTCCTAATCCCCCACCTAGAAAAAACAGCCCTAGCTGTTCGCTTCTTGCATCTTATTAATTTCATTGAGAGAAACAAATGAACACATACACCTAAGTGTTAAGTGTGAATATGTATGTCATTATAGTTTAAAATATTTTTTATTTAAAAATATATTAAAATAATATTTTTTATTTTTAAAAAATTATTTTTAATATTAACATATTAAAATGATCTAAAATTATATATAAAAAAATTTAATTTTTTTTTTAAAATACAAATCACACCATATTCCCAAACAGGTAGTGTGTATGCATGTCTCCATCTGTTAGTGGACTTGGATGGTAAATAAAGTGGAGATAACTTATTTCTCATTGGAAATCTCCGATGGAAGACAAAAATCAATGGTTAATTTGAAGTTGAAGTTTTGTAATGAATTACAATTCTCTTCATGATCTTTTTTTTTTAATTAATATGAGTGTTCAGATCAATTTGTACATACCACAATTAATCCTATGAGTCTTAAAATTAACAATTATGTAAACTTCTAGTGACCATCATATCTTCAGGATCTTTGATTAGCTAGGAAGTAAACACTCTAATCCCGTCAAGTTGTATCATACAAAAAATATTAACAGAATAATTTCACTCTGTAACATAATAATTATATAAAATTGTAAAATATAATTTAAAATTATTTTTAAATTTAATTTAATAACTTAAATTATTATATTAAATTAACTCTTTAATATTATATCAGAAACTTATTAATGAAACGCTAACATGTTTAAATTTTATTATTTTTATTTTATTTCATGAAAAAGTAAAAGTTTACATTTGATGATATTTATTAAATAATTATATAAATCGTATTTTAGGATTTGATTCTTTAACAAAATACCATATAATATAATCTACACAAATGATCGTATCATTGAACCAAAAAATCCTCAATTACAAACTTATTCTCAAACTAAATAATCTGCATTATGGTAGTAGTTGTTAGTTACAAATTAAGTTGGGTAGTTGGGTGTTTATACTGGTTAGTAACAGCTAATTAGGCAGGCAATACCTGTTCGCAATGCAATCAAATTAATGACGAAAGGGAGCATCCATGATCCATAATTAATTTCTATTGAGATATGCGTTTTGGCAGAAGCTGCTTAGTATTTCAGCAGCATTAACAAACCTACACGGATTTGGCAGAACGAGTTGATTTGCCAGAGATTGCAATGATAATATAAGTGAAATTAAACTAATAAATTAAGTCAACTTTGATAACCATGTCTTACCATTACCTGTCCATTTTTTTTACCTCCCAAAAACAAAAGAAAAAAGAATGATGCGTTTTGGAGATAGACTTCATTTTGCAAAGAGATTAACGCGGGCGGAGCTATGAATTTTTTTATTTTTTAGGTTATTAAATAAATATATAATTTTTTAAAAATTAATTTTAAAATCATATATATAAATTCTTGAAATTAGCAGTAAAATTATAATTTAAATATACTACTTAAAATATTAAAAAAATTAAAAATATATAAAATAAAAATATTAACCAGATTTTTTTAATATATTTTAAGATCCTTGTAAAATTTCATCTCATTTTAATTATTGAATTAAAAATTTACTCAATAAAGTAAGCTTGTAAAATTTCATCTCATTTTAATTATTAAATTGAAAATTTGCTCAATAAAGTAAGGTTATCAATTATGATTTTTTATTAAATTTCTAAATTTCTCTAAAAATTCTAAAATTTTAACCTAATCTAAAACTAACCTAAAACATCACATTAGAAAGTTCCATATAATTTTTTTATAAAATTTAATAATTCAATCAAATTCTAAAATTTTAACCTAATCTAAAACATCACATTAGAAAGTTTTATATAAATTTTTTAAAAATTTTAATAATTCAATAAAAAATTATAAATTTTTTATATAAATTTAATTAAAAAATATTAATAAAATCTGATATAAGCAGTTGAAGCCTTTATAAAATTAATTAAAAAAATATTAATAAAATCTTTACATGAGATATAACCAGCTGAAGCCTTCTAACACTTGCTTCCGCCCTTGTCGGTAACCCTCTTCCAATAAAAAGAAATTTAGTCAACTAAGCATTCAATATTCTCAAGTATTGCATCATCATCTATCACTTCCTGATGCATTTATTTTCCTGAAGTTGATGCTTTATCGTGGAGTAACTCGTTTCTCTGTCCTCTGAAATTTCCCTGAAGCAACCAAGCTCACTTTACTAACACACAATTCCATTTCTCCTATGCTACTTCCTCTTCGCCATAATGAATTCCTTGGTTTTTCCGTTATCTCCTTTTCTTTCAGTTTCTGTTATTGTATTGTTGCTATTCATTCGAATTCCTTCATCACTAAGCAACAACGACCTGTTCAGTGACTGTAGTAATCAGTTTGTGTGTGGCAATATTACCGCAGACTTTCCCTTTTGGGGAAGTGCCAGACCTTCTTCATGTGGCATTCCTGAATTGGAACTCAAGTGTGAGAATAATATCACCAAGATGAATATTAACGAGGTTAGATACCGTGTTTTGGACATCAAACAGGATACTGAAATTCTCAGGATTGCAAGAGAGGACAGCTTGGTTGGATTGTGTCCGCCTCAATTTGTGAACAGCACGTTCGATCCTATGGTGTTTGAGTCTGTTACTGGTTACATGAATTTTACCTTTTTTTATGGTTGTCTGCCTTTTGCTTTAAATGGCCCTGCACTATTCACTTGCAGAATCAATGGGGTTAATTATCAAAGTGGTTTTGTGCTACCAAAAGCTAATGGTCCTGGGGCTTGTTACAGCAGCGTCTTTTTTCCAGCTCCTGTAATAGCTTTGCCATCAATTCTGGATTTGCCAGTTTTCAAACGATACCTGAAAGAAGGTTTTGAGGTAAGATGGAAGGTTGATAGCACAGCATGTAGAGAGTGCTTAAGGTCTGCAGGAGTTTGTGGTTATGACAGTACTTCTAATGAAACAATTTGTTACTGGCCAAATCAATCTAGAGGATCAAATACATATGCTCCAACCAGTTCAACACCCACTGCTGCTCCTGTTTCAGGTATGTACCTTAGCTATGGCTGGGATCAGTATACGAACTCAAGCCAATGCTAGATGCTTCACGTCTTAGTTCCTTTCCTGTCTTATTCATTTAAATTTTGTCTTAACTATACTTGGACAGAAGTAAACACTGATATGACCATTTTTTTCCCAGAACAACTTGTCTAGTCCACTAGCTAGGGAGGCTCAAACTTCAGAACTAGACCGTGGTAATAACCGTAGTAATAAGGGATATAGCTTTCCAGTTACATAATGGTCATACCACAATAAATCGAGGCCAGTGGTGTCAATATGATACCAAGTAGTCATAGGAAGTTTTGATAACAGGTTCTGCAGAAGATTAGGATGACAACGAAAATTGTATGATTTTTTGTTTAAATCTTGGTCATAGCTAAGAATTTTACTAAATCTTAACAAGGAAAAGCTAAAGACATCCAAGATAAACTCATCATATCAGTGACGATCTCGCCAATGTTCTCATAACAAAGATGACCTTGTCTGCTTTTAGGATTTGTTGCTCTTGTGTAGACACTGTTCACATGGTTACATATGAACCATGGAAACAAATTAAGGGCAGCTGCACCTTTCCTCTGTCGCTGTTGTGTAAATTCAGTTCATCATATTCCGTTTCTGTATTGCTGAAGTCTTTAGATGTAGCAGAACAAACGTGATTATTAATTACAGGAAATTTACAAGCGGATCCAAAAATTGAGTTCATATCATAGACTTCATGTTCTTGCCGATAATATCATTTTTGGTTGTTAAATGTTCAGTGTTCTTTTTCCTTGTACAATGTAGTCTAACAACTCAAACTTAAAATCCAAACCCAAATTCTCACCTCTTGTTTCCGTCTGGTCTTGCCTTTGTTGGTATATATGACAGTTATTCTGAAACATTGACAGCTTTTACTCTAGGAACTTGAACCTAGAATATCATAAGATCACAGCATCTTTATTTTTATCTGCATACCTTACTTTTAGTCCTTGCTTTGTCTGCTATAATGTTTGTTATGCTCAGACCTGTCAGGACAGAGAATATCATAACATCCCAAGATCTTTGTTTTTATCCGCATACCTACTTTTATTCCTTGTTTTGTCTGCTATACTGTTTGTTATGCTCATGCTTGTCAGGACAGATAGCTCAGTCTCCCGGAAATTAGTTGGAGGAAAATTTATCTTTTTATTTTTTGGTTTAGTCAACCTTGTAAACCAAAATGAATAAGAAAGTGTGTCTCGGTTTGAGTTTGTCGCAGGCCGTAGCACAGCAAGTACAAATGCTATATCAGACCTGAAACTAGGAAAATTCTACAAGGCCACAGAATTTTCGATCAGGATACCAATTATACATTAAAAATTATTTTATCTTGCTACGAAAATGACCTGCCTGTTTGGTTGGCTACCTAAATTTCAATTGATGCCACTCTTATCGCTCTAATTGAAGCTTCTCGTTGAAAATTCTCATTCCCCTTTGGTCAAATACTCGCTACCAATTCTATTATAATAGTTGAGTGAGATAACTTCCATCTATTTTTGTTTTTCCCCTTAACTCAATACTTGATGAACAGTCTTTCCTTTCAATCCTCTCTTCGTGAAAATGCGACCACATCTCCTTCTGGCCATGTCTTGGTTTATCCTGTTCATAACCATAATCTTTGTCTGTGGTTTCACACTTGTGTTTTCTGCAGATGATGAGCGGTATCTAATCTGCAGAAACTTGTTTGATTGCGGAAATATTAAGGGTATTGGTTATCCTTTCTCGGGATCCAATAGGCCTGATTACTGTGGCTATCCAGGGTTCGAGATCAATTGCAGCAACCAAGTTCCGGAGATCACAATCACTCAATCGACATACAAAGTCCTTGTTATCAATAATCAGTCACGGACTCTTAACGTTGCTAGAACAGATTACAGAGAAAATCTCTGTCCTACTCTCCTACTCAACACAACTTTGAATCCCAATCTTTTGAATTACACAACGGATGATCATAACATAACAATCTACTATGGTTGCCCCGCTCAAGGTCCACCAACTTCCTATCTCTTAACTCAGTTTCCATGCAGCATAAACAGCATTGAGATGACGGGCTACTTTACAGCAACAGACGACTTCTCTTTCCTTGGTAACCTTGCTTCTAACTTAATCCGTTACCTGGAATCCTGCGACAACAGTGTTAAAGTTCAAGTACGTCAATCAGCTCTTGAGCCAATTATAGAAAATGCAACTGTAGCAAAGTTGCTTGGAGCTCTTAATCAAGGTTTTGGGCTGGAGTGGAATGCAAATGATACCTTATGTGATGCATGCAATTCTTCTGGTGGTCAGTGTGGGTACGACCAGAGAACTAAAGCATTCGCTTGCAATTGTGCCGATCAACCTCGAGATTTTAATTGCCTACCATCACCACCTAGACAGTCAACAAGTACATCCTCTTTCCAGTTTCTTTCCTTGATGGCATAATAGGATAAATAGAGATAGCTCAAAAGTAGGAGGATCTTTGGTAATAGAAACAGGCGTGAAACATTCCTTTGAGTAGAGTTAGAAGCCTAGCCAACTATTAGGAATTACTCGTCATTCCCACTGGTCTAGGTTTTTCGTTCAGTAAACTTCGATTAGTCCAGATTCTTCCTTTAACTGGTCCAGGATTTTTGTTTAGTAAACTTCAATTAGTCCAGGTTCCTCCTTCAACTAGTCCAGGTTTCTTGTTTTCTGAAATGCAACTAGCCATCCCACTCTTCTAATCAATCAAGGAATATATTCATCTTTGCAGATATTTGCAAGTTCTACTACAGTTTTCAAGTCTGGTCAGGTTTTAGCTTTCCATATTTTCATCTTTGGTAATTTATGAGTTTGATAGCTTTCAAGTAAATTCTCCAATGAATTCAAGAATTTGATGCTTGAATTACTTTCAAAGGCTCAAAATTAGGATTCTTTTTTTCAGTCTTGTGTTTACTCTGGCCCTTTAGAGCTCCATCGGGTGATGGTTTGAGTACACAAAAGAATTCTACACCTTGTTCATGGAATTTTAATTAAATCTCGGTTAATCTCTGAGAGTGTTTGTCCATGCCTGCTTCTTTAGTAGTTGAGTTTATTGCTTGGAAAAACTGAACAGTTCAATTACTCATGGTTTGTTTCCCCTGTTTTCTCTGTTTTTTCCATGTCTTCTTCGCCATTTTCTAAACCCCTATTATTAAAACTGGCATTGTTCATGGGTGGGACCTAGCTGACCCGGATTTAGGGTAACTATGTGACTCCGTACTTTTCCCGGATAGAGTTTGATAACTATGTTCTCAATTGTGAACCTGCTTCCTTTTAATGTTGTCTATGATCTGAATGAATTCCTGAATTATTTTTGTATTCAACAAATAAAAACTCAGATAGCCAATATCATATATTAGAAGTTAGTCCAATTTATCGTGCTTATTAACCAAGTGCCTACAGCCTACTGAAAATTTGTTTCAATGTGATCATTAATGTTTCAACTGACGTTTCTCGCTTTCATTTTTTTCGCAGAGGAGACCTCTAACCAAGATTCACTTAAAATAGGTAGAGTTCTGCTACACACACATTAAAAAAAGAAAAACAAAAAGCTGAGCAGTTTTTTTTTCCTACTTCCAGGACTTGGCATAGCAGGTACTGTTGTCGGTGTCTTTTTGGGATGCTGGATCATGACCATTATACAACGGAAGAGAAGAAAAGCTGCCCTACTGAAAAGCAAAGACCTTCCTATAGCAGCTACTCCTTTAAGCAAAGGCCTTGCTACTTCAACTAATCTCTCTCAAACCACCCCTTCTCTTACCCCCTCAAAGTCTGACATTGATAAGGGCAGTACCTACTTTGGAGTGCGGGTGTTCAGCTACAATGAACTTGAGGAAGCCACTAATTGTTTTGATTCTTCAAAAGAACTTGGAGATGGAGGGTTTGGCACTGTTTACTATGGTTAGAAGATGAAATTATTTTATTTTGGAGTATAGTAACTTTGCATATGTTAACTTCTTTTTTGACTCCTTTCTAAAGTTTTAATGTAATTGCATGAATGATCAGGAGTACTCAGGGATGGGCGTGTGGTTGCTGTCAAGCGCCTATATGAGAGCAGCATGAGACGTGCTGAGCAGTTTATGAATGAAATTGAGATCCTAGCTCATTTGCGCCACAAGAACCTGGTGGAACTCTATGGATGCACCTCAAGGCATAGCCGAGAGCTTCTACTTGTTTATGAATACATGCCTAATGGAACTGTCGCTGATCATCTTCATGGAAGACAGTCGAACTCTGGTTTGCTCACTTGGCCTGTTCGGTTGAGCATTGCTATAGAGACAGCCAGTGCACTTGCATACCTCCACGCTTCAGATGTCATACATCGTGATGTCAAAACCAATAACATTCTCCTAGACAACGACTTCCATGTGAAAGTGGCTGATTTTGGTTTGTCGAGATTGTTCCCAACTGATGTTACTCATGTATCGACTGCTCCACAAGGAACACCTGGATATGTTGATCCGGAGTATTATCAATGCTACCAACTGACAGACAAGAGCGACGTTTACAGCTTTGGAGTGGTCTTGATTGAGCTGATATCAGCTTTAGAAGCAGTGGACACCAAGAGGCATCGGCATGATATTAATTTGTCCATCATGGCAGTGAACAAAATCCAAAACCATGCTTTAAATGAGTTGGTTGATCCATTTCTTGGATTTGACAAGGATTTCGTGGTGAGGAAGATGGTAACATCAGTTGCAGAATTAGCTTTCCGGTGTTTGCAACAACAGAGGGAAATGAGGCCTGCTATGGAGGAAGTGTTAGAGATCCTTAGGAGAATTGAGAAAGAAAATTACGGAGCAGAAAAGGCAGATGTATTGGATATTCGTGAGGATGATGTTGGTCTATTGAAGCATCCTCCGCCTCCACTTCAACTTTCACCAGATTCTACGAGTGATCAATTTTGAGCAAGCAGTTCTTCAACTACAACACCGCATTCCTACTAGTTGTAGAGATATCCTTATCCTTTGTGCTTAAAATATGAGTAGAAATTTCAAGTGTTGTACAATCAGTGAGATTGATTTTTACTATCTTCTCTTGGTTGTTATTGTTATATGATGGAATAAATGCATGATTGATATGCTTGTGGACTGACATAGAACTATATATTATGCGGGAATTCGTGATTTTCTATCAGAGGTTAACAGAACTACATTTGTACCAATCCTCTAACGCTAAATAAAGCAATGTTGAAGAAGAAAAGAATAAATCCATCAAGAGAATCAGAACAACATGCTGGAGCTAAATTTCTTCAGGTTGATTAATGTTCCATACTTAATTGTGTGCATTATTATTTGATGCATCATGGGATTAGGGATGAGAGCCCTCTAAGACTTGTATTATTCCAATACAATGAAACTTTTCCCCTTCACCTATAGACGTAAGCATAGCAGAGTCACGTAAAACACTACTTAGTAGATGTGTGATTGTTTTTCTTTAAGCTTGTTATGATTATTCTCTTTATCTAATTGAGGGATCCTTAACACTCATACTGCAAGAAGTGCTGAAAACGTTTTTTCATGTTTCTGATCTTAATGTTATAATGATAATGCCATTTATGGCTTCAAACACAGCTTTGAGACGAGAGAATAGGTTGAAGCAGATGGGTGCAGCGTTCTTACATTGACAGGCTGAAGCTGAATGGCGTTGTCCATGACACTTGTTATTAATTGACTGATAGTTTTCCTTCATTTCTTGTTGATATATCACTTTCCTGTTAATAAAACGATTTGCATTGACAGGAAACTTGGGTAATCAGTTACTGCATGTCTTTCCTTCCTGTGTATTGAATGCCTTCTTCTGTTTCTTTCATATGATATGCCTTGAAAGTGTCGTATTTATATTTATTATTGCTTGTTTCAAGCCATTGTCATTGATTTCCTGTTTGTATTTATTATTGTTTGATTTAAGTCATTGTCATTGATTCCAATTTCCTTGTATCTTCAGTGATAACTAAAACCTTTTTGTTTTTTAAGAATGTTAATGTTTCCTGAAATTATATCTACATTCCTCAATTCAAAAACAACGCCTCGTATAGCATGGATATGATTCTTCGTGGTGTCTCTTGATCCCTCGTAGTGTTCTAGACGGCATTTACTCCTGCGTTGTGGAATGCGATCAATCTACTCGCATACTAATTGATGTAACATATAAAGCTAGGGTTTCTTAATTTCTAAAATTTTATAGCCCTAAATTATAGAGAAAAAAACTAGAATCTCTAAAGTTATAATCCTTAAGCCTAAGTGTAGAGAAAATTGCAGATGAACCTCTTATTTATTTTAAAAACACTTTGTTTCATAAATTATCTTATGAAAAAATTGCTTATAAGATTGTTTACATATAAGAATAATGTCTTATCTGGTAAAATTTTAATTAAATCAAAAGCAGAAATAATTCCAAAAACAATAAGAAAAATTAAAAAAAATCTAAAACAGTAAATTTTACGCCATATTTAAGCCTAAGATCCTAAACTATTGGCATGTTAATAGTTAGATTTTTAGAATGTTCTAATAAAATTTTAGTTTGATCCAACTATAAGATAAAAACAATATGCTCGTTTTCATTAAATTATATGTCAAACTCTTTAAAAACACTTCAAAACCTAAAAAAAAATATTAAAAAAATATAATAATATAATAAAAATTAATTGTGATAATAACAATAAAGATAATGTTGCATGTCTAGAACATTGTAATTAAGGATTCAATGTAATTAAAACCACCACCCGAGGTCTCAGGTCCAGCAATTGATGAACCTAGCAAATGTTTAAACAAGTTTTAAGGGATAAAAGAAGATTTATCAAGGAAGAAAAAAAAGGCAAGAGAAATTTTTAATAATGAACCGAACAAATGTTTGAAGAAGTTTCAAGGGGCAAAGAAGATTTATCACAAAAAAAATATCAAGAGAATTATTTATCTAAAAATACCTTTAATATTGCCTATACATGATAATAACATTACCATTACAAGACATACTAAAACGCCTAGAAAAAACACCATAGCCGAATCCATATTAGCCAAGGTTTTTCCTTTCTATTTTGCCTTTGAACTTTTTATTATTATTATTATTATATTTTTCTATACCCAATTATAAACATTTGTTAAGGAAAGAAAAATTTAACAATTATGGACCAAAGTGTAAAATAAAAAGAAATCTCATGGCCAATCTCAAATTTTCTAGAAAAAGTTATACTTAGTCCCCCACTTTCCTTTTCTTACTCTACAGTCCCTTTAATGTTTACAATTTTAATTTTGATTCTAAAATTTATTTCTTAATATTTCAACCTTTAAGTTTGAGACAAGAGAGAAGAAAATCACTTGAAATGGTGAAGAAAATAGTAAATTAGAAAATAACCACTTTTTCGATGATGAAATTTATTGTTATTGGTGTCAATGTGTTCTATTTAACAAGATAAGTTTGATGGTGGTAATTTTCTCTATATACATGCTCAAAAAAAAATAGATTAGGTTCCATTTAGATTTTTTTTTATTTTGGTTGATTTTTTTAATCAACATTTGACCTTTTCTTTTAATCCATTTACCTCACTTCAAATATCAAAATGTACTTCATTATTATATTCTTTTTCTATTCCAAATTCAACAATACAATGATTACTTGATAAATACACACCAAGATTTTTATATCACTTAAAGATATTCTCTCTTCATGATTTTTTTTTCTTTTATGAAAATACATTATCAATACCAAGAGTTCATACCTAACTTTCAAAGGTTAACAAGAGCGATTTTTGTTATCACAATTTACTAATGACTAAAACAGTCGATCGGTTTTGATGGATCAAGTCAATCTATTATCACATATTAACCTAGATAAATCTTTAGAACTATCTATCTTAGATTTTATCATATGACTTATCAATCCTTCAAAGTATGCATATTGCAGTGTGTAATTTAATTTTAATTATGCTATCAAGTAGGATATAAAGATTTACATCAAACACTTATAATGGATACAAATCGAAGTCTTCCTCTCCTTTCTTCTTTGATTACTTGATTAATTTCTTCATAAAATTCATCATGCTTATTGATATGTTTTTTAATAAACCTGTCTAAAACTTATTCTCAACAATATATATTATTAGTTCATTTTATATTTTATTATTATTGTTAAAATATTAAAAATATAAATATTTGATTTAAAGATCAACAAGAAGCTTTGATTAATATAACAATATTATTTCAAATTTATGTAATTAAGGCTATTCATTTTATTTTTTTAGTTGGATTGAAATGGAGGAGAACTATGGAGAAATCTTTTGTAGAATTTGATGTTTTTGGTTGGCCTGAAATGATCCAAAATTGTTTAGCAATCTATAATAAACATGATTTAATTATTATTATTTTTGTTAAATATAATGAAATTTAAAAAAAATGGTTAAAAACAAGTCAAATAAAGCCCATGATTCAAATTTAAAAAACAATTAAATTACATCAAGATTTAAAAGTATTAACTAATTCTTTTCTAAAATATTCCATGAGAGTGATGTATGGTATGTTAAGTAATTTTAAATTATATATAGTTTATTTTTAACCAAGATATTGTAGAATCACCCTCGATTCCTCAAAACGGTTTCAAAGCCTTGAAACTCAATGACCTTTGAAAGTCTTTACGAAGTCTTGGTAAACCATGGAACAGGATGGATGGTACAACGTAGTCCAGGGGTTAAAACTAGAAAAATCAAAATTGATTGAAAAATTATCTTCTAGGCATTAAGAGAATATTACCAACAAACAAATGACATATATTGAAAAGATGCAAATAAAAATATTTTTTATAAACATTATTTTGACCACAATATTCATTGAAAACAAATTATCATTTACCGACTCAAAACTAAACAACACCAACAATCCACACAATTTTGTTAATGTCACAAATTTATATTTAAATTTCATGCTAATTCAAATAAGTCAACATCAATCCAAACATAAATCATGCATCAATATTTAACGTCCTCAAACACAAACCCAAAAAAATGAACTTATAATTTAATACAAATAATCAAGTTTTATCAAGATCCAAACATAAATCAAACCAAATTAACAATCTAAATATTATACAAAATAATAAGCTTTTTGCTCCAAAATTTCATAATTTATCATTTGTCCAAAAATAGTTTGAGTTCATAAATCAACCTTCTGAAATGATTGAAATGTCTAGGGTATAATGCAATGGACACTACAAGACTGTTGGGACAATCACAATACGTGGATTAATGTGCTGCCACTAGAGGAGCGTGAAGTCATGCTTTGGTGACCCGAACAGATTGAGACACTAGATCAGGTAGATCATCAACCCCTATTGGCTTTTTCCAATAGTGAGGCAAACGAAGATCTAAGAAAGGAGATCCGACCACATTAAGCTTTGGCTCCCTTCTCCTCTCTCTCCTCTTCACGCGACTGCTTTCCTCTCCTAGTCTTGAGAGAGGATGTCTTTGCTGGCATTAATGAAGGTCATAGGCGAGGGGATTGTTGCTGCTGAATAGGGACTTGGTCCTGTCATAGGTGCGATTAACAGAGTGCACAGGGGGGTATATATAGGAGGGGGGAGAGAGAGAGAGAGAGAGAGATCTTAAACAACTCAAGAGAAGGAAGCATCTATGAAAAAGAAAGCTTGAAGAAATTTTGCTCACTTCATAAGAGTTCTTTTTTTTTATTTTTTTCTCTTTATTATATTTTAATTTAATAAGTTCTTTTGTTTGTTTTAATTAAGAATGAACTAATTTTCTTATTCTAGGGCTAGGATGTAATCTTTGAATTCATGACATGAGTTGAATGTAATTGAATTTCATATATTTTGTTGATTTTAATTTGATGATTTTTGTTTTCATCCTTGTAATTTATTGGCCATGAATTGCATATTTAAGATATTTAATGAAGTAAAGAAAGTTGAAGTTCAATATTAGTTCGTGAATTCATCAAATCTTGGTAGTGTAGTTTAGAAATAAATACACATTATTGTGACCTATATTCAAGATTCTACAAATCTTAATGAATTTATATTAATTTCTATAATCATGAAAATAGACATAAGATTAATATAGATGTAGTTGTTATACCTTGAAAAAGGGCATCATATACAAAAGGGAATTCAGTTATTACAATTAGCAAAAGATTAGTCCAAAAAACTATATTTAAATTTATGGAAGGAATTCATTTGATGAAATCTTACAGCTTATAAATTTGCATTTCTGATTTTAAATTAAAAAAAAAGAAATTTGCATTTCTTTATATAAATTTGAAATCTTATAAATAATATAGGAAATTGATGAATTAGTACTTAAACTACATCCTTCTGAATACAATACTTGAATTACCCTATTTTATATGCCACAATTGATACATTTATGGTAAAAATATCGGACGAATCAAAATGTAATGAGAAAGATATTTGAATATTCTTGTAAATAAGCATAAATTAGAGTATAATTAATAATTGATGATTTTAAAGTTGTTTTGCTCTTATAATAGCTTGTATATAACATATGTTTGGATTTCCTAGTTAATTTTGCAATTAGACAATCTATATTTATGTTCTTAAGAAAAACTTGTTGTTATAATTGTTACAGTCTCACTAACAACTAAAACGGTTAATCGGTTCAAATTGTTCAAGTCAATCTATTGACTAATTCTTGCAAAATTCTCATGCATTCATCACTAATAAATATAAATCAACCAATTCATTTAGTCATACCAAACAATCAACTAATTCATGTAGAATTCCAATTATGATAGATTAACCTAAGTCAATTCTTAGAATTGTCGATCTTAGATTTTATCATATGATTTATTAATTCTTTAAAGCATGCATGGTGAAGTGTGTGGGTTTATTTTAATTTTGCTATCAAGTAGGATATAAAAATTTACATTAAACACTTAAAATGAATACTTATTTAAGTCTTCCTTTGCTTGCTTTTTTGAATGCTTGATTGATTTTTTCACGAAATCCATCATGGTTGTTTTTGTATTCTTGAATAAAAATGTTTAAAATTTATTCTCACCAAGGCATATTATTAATCCATTTTTATTTTATTATTATAATTAAAATATATAAAAATATAAATATTTGATTTAAAGGTCAATAATTAGGTTTTAATGAATATGACGATATTCTTTCAATTATTCTTTCAAATTTATGTAACTAATGCTATTTAATTTTTTATTTTTGTTGGGTTCAAATAAAGGAGAACTATGGGGAAATTGTTAGTAGAATTTGATTTTTTTGGTTGGCTTGAAATGATCAAGAATTGTTTAGCAATAAGTTATAAACATGATTTTAGTGAGTTTTTTAAAATGTAATGACTTTGTGCAACAGTAAGATTGTGATTTTTTCATGAAAGTTGTCAATGGTAAAATTGTGGTTTTTTTGTTATTTTTGTTGATTTTTATTTTGGTGTCAAAATGAAGGATGTAAAGTGTATTGAAGTTATTAAAGCTCCCGAGGGGAAAAGTAATTTACTAAACTATGAAGAAAAAGTGAAAAATGAAAAGTAATTATCCCTTTCTCTATATATAAAGCTAATTATTAGTACTTGTATTACTTATTTCTTTTATATATAAAGCTAATTATTAGTATTTGTGTTCAACCTTATTTCTAATTAAGAAAGATACTAAAACACTAATATAATTCTTAAAAAGAGTTTGATTTCATTCATTTATAAATTTAGGCCTAGCAAAACTTTATTTTCACTAGTAAAATTATAAAAATGGTTAAAAAGAAGTCAAATAAAGCCAATGATTCAAATTTAAAAGACAAATCAAGATTTAGAAGTATTAACTAATTCTTTTCTAAAATATTCCAAGAGAGTGATGTACGGTATATTAAGTAATTTTAGATTATATATAGTTTTCATGTAATCTTGTATTAATCATAGGCAATTCATCATATCATCAATTATGTATATTTACCTTTATAATGAATCTAGACTTGGTAGCTATATTTTACAATTGTTCTCAATAGACATAAAAATAAATATTTTCTCTCATTTCTTTATCTCCCTAAACTTTCCCTTGAGAAACCAAGCTCCGTTTACCAATACGTAATCTCTCTACGGCACTTCCTCTTTACCATAATGAGTTTCCCAATTTCTCCTTCCTCTGTACTGTCAATGGAAGAGGTTATGATCTTTGAAACTAGAAAGACTAAGTTATCATATCGCTAAAACTACAAGGACTAAATTACCATTTACCAGATTATCTTTAACCAGGATATTGTAAAATCACCCTCCTACCTCAAACGGTTTCAAAGCAAGATTAATTAAAGAAAATAGGAAGAAGACAATCAATGACCTTTGAAAGTCTTTACGAAGTCTTGGTAAACCATGGAACAGGATGGATGGTACAACGTGGTCCAGGGGTTAAAACAGAAAAATGATGCCATTTCCCATTAGCGTACTTTTCCTGGTATCCCAAAATTTTCAAATACCTGTCTGTTGGAAATTTCTGCTTCAATTTGCACTTGACTGACTAAAACAACTTTTCAGTCAACGTACCAGAGCCAACCATTGCCATAACCCTGTCAAGAGTCATGTACTATCTAACCCCTCTTCCATTAGGCCATTACCACACTACCCTGTTTCCTTGCAGCATTCCACGCCCAGAACAACCACCACCGTCACCCCCTTCTAATTCCTCCACCAATGCACCCCCTCAGCACCGCTGCTGCCACCTCCTTCCTTTCCACCCTCTTATTGTTCCTCCACTTAACGGCATCATCTCCTTCGAATGACATGAGTAATCTTTCAAACTGCAACCAAACATTCTCTTGTGGTGCCCTCACAGACATCACCTACCCTTTCACCGGTGGCCAACGTCCATACCACTGCGGCCCGCCGGAGTTCCGGCTCAAATGTGATGGTGAATCAGTAACCACCCTCATAGTTAAATCACTGCCTTACCGAGTCATTTGGGTTGACCAAACCACCCAAACCTTAAGGCTCTCATGTTTAGACTTCCACGATGACCGTCCATGCCCCGTCCCATCCAATTGCACCACTTTTGATAACGTTATCTTCAGCCTTGCCTCCAACCATGAAACCCTTACTTTCTATTATGGGTGCAAGAACTTAGGTGGCTCTGTCGAGGAAAACTCTAAGTTCTCATGTCCCATGCCAGGAGATTCAGAAGATGGGTTTTTCGAGGTTGGTGATCATCCTCCTGTGGACCGGTACTGGTGTCGGACTAGTTTTCAAGTGCCATTTGTCCGGAGTTGGAAACAACAACTTCAGGCTGATGGGTCATCATTACTTAGTAAGGTTTTGAAAGAAGGGTTTGATGTCAGTTATAGGGATCCTTACGGTGCTGATTGTCAGAAATGTTCCAAGCATTCTGGTAGGCAATGTGGGTTTGATGGTAATCCTATTTGCATCTGTAATGATCACCTCTGTCCTGGTAAGTTAAAAATCGATATTAATTTTGACTTGCCAAAGTCTTCTAGTTTCCTTACGAGTTTGGTAGCTTTCAAGAAATGCTAGGCCTTCTTGTGGTAATTGATATGGAGGTTTTTTTTTTATCAAATTATGCAAAGCTTCAATGATTTCAAGAATTAATGCTTGAATTGCTTGCAAGCCTCACAAGTCCAGTAGCTTTATTTACTGGTAGTGAATAATAAGTTATAGCATTCATTCAATGTTCATGTTAAGAGGTTCAATGTTCAAAATTATGCTTCTTAATTTGCTTGAGTCTGTGTTCAATTCTATGGGGTTATCATTTGAACTCAACAATATGATCCCTTTCTTCTTTCATCACATGTTAAATAATTGTCGTTTAAGCTCTGCTAAATTATTTTGCAATAATTAATGCTTATTTCTCTACTAGTTGCGGTCAGTGATAGGAAAAAGTTGCGCTCTTCAACTACTCAGAAGGGTTTTCCCCTGCTTTTTTTCTGTTATTACCCACCACTTTTTCTTGTTTCTCCATGGATGACCTGCATCCTTTACTGTGGCCGTTGTTTAGGCCCATAGCCTGTGTGTCCATAATCTGACTGAATTCCTGAATTAGTTTGTATTTAACAAATAATAATTAAGATAACCACAATCATATTTTAGAAGTTTCTTGCTATCTGATCTTGCTAACAAGTCCCAAATTTGTTCCAAACTTTTTATTCATGCTTCAACTGATGCTTCTCGCTCTCGTGAATTATGCAGCGAAGTCTAACCGAAAACCACTTATAATAGGTACAACTCTGCTACATTACTGTATTAAATCAGCACTGAAAAGAAAAGCTGAGGAGTTTTTTTTTTATCATTTCCAGGAGCCAGCTTGGCAAGTGGAGCACTTGTCATCTTTGTGGGATGCTGGATCATAGTTGTCAAACAAATGAAGAAAAGAAAATCTGCCCTAGTGCAAAGCGAAGGCCTTCCTGCAGTTACACCTACTTCAAGCAACGGCCTTGCTACTTCAATTAATTTCTTTCGAACTACTCCTCTTGCCAACTTAAAGTCTGACCTTGATAAGGGCAGTACCTATCTTGGAGTCAGGGTGTTCAGCTACAACGAACTCGAGGAAGCCACTAATTGTTTTGATTCTTCAAAAGAACTTGGAGATGGAGGGTTTGGCACTGTTTACTATGGTTAGAAGATGAAATTATTTTATTTTGCAGTATAGTAACTTTGCATATATTAACTTCTTTGTTGACTCCTTTCTAAAGTTTTAACGTAATTGCTTGAATGATAAGGAGTACTTAGGGATGGGCGTGTGGTTGCTGTCAAGCGCCTATATGAGAGCAGCATGAGACGTGCTGAGCAGTTTATGAATGAAATTGAGATCCTAGCTCATTTGCGCCACAAGAACCTGGTGGAACTCTATGGATGCACCTCAAGGCATAGCCGAGAGCTTCTACTTGTTTATGAATACTTGCCTAATGGAACTGTCGCTGATCATCTTCATGGAAGACAGTCGAACTCTGGTTTGCTCACTTGGCCTGTTCGGTTGAGCATTGCTATAGAGACAGCCAGTGCACTTGCATACCTCCACGCTTCAGATGTCATACATCGTGATGTCAAAACCAATAACATTCTCCTAGACAACGACTTCCATGTGAAAGTGGCTGATTTTGGTTTGTCGAGATTGTTCCCAACTGATGTAACTCATGTATCGACTGCTCCTCAAGGGACGCCTGGTTATGTTGATCCGGAGTATTATCAATGCTACCACCTCACCAACAAGAGCGACGTTTACAGCTATGGCGTGGTCTTGATTGAGCTGATATCAGCTTTAGAAGCAGTGGACATCACTAGGCATCAGCATGATATTAATTTGTCCAACATGGCAGTGAAAAAAATCCAAAACCATGCTTTAAATGAGTTGGTTGATCCATTTCTTGGATTCGATAAGGATTTCGTGGTAAGGGAGATGGTATCTTCAGTTGCAGAATTAGCTTTCATGTGTTTGCAACATGAAAGGGAAATGAGGCCAACTATGGAAGAAGTTTTGGAGGTATTAAGAGGAATTGAGAGAGAAAATTATGGAGCAGGGAAAGGAGGTGTTGAATGTTAGGGACGATGATGTTGGCTATTGAAGCATGCTCCTCCCCCACTTCAACTTTCACCAGACTCCACGACAGATCAATTTTGGGCTAGCAGTTCTTCAACTGTAACACCTCATTCCTACTAGCAGTTGATATTCTCTAGTCCTTTTTACGAAGAAATTTTCAAATGTCCTACAAATATCCCATATGTCAATGGTTTTGAGGTTTATTAATTATCCTTTCTTTGTATGGTGTTGATTTGTTGTTAATATGCAAAAAATGTGACGAACGCCACTGTAGAGGCTTCCAAGGCAATTACGTGGTAGTTCGAATAAATAGTTTTAAAAATAAAATTATTTATATCATTGAATTCTTCTTTTAATATTAAATTTATTAACATCAAAATCAAAGTTATAGATAACAGAATCTTGTCAATTTTTTTAACGGCTTTCTCTAGAGACTAAAGTATAATAAAAAGAGTTTAGGGCCAAAATATAGTAACCTAAAAGAATAGAGATAAAAAATAGAAGTAAAGTAAAACTTAAGAGATTAAATAGAACTTTTTTGCGCTTTTATGAAAAGTCCTTTTGTTTCTTCTTTATCTTAATCTTGGTTTTTTTATCTCTCAATTTAGTTTTAAAAAGAAAATTAAAACTTTATTTTATAAAATTTATCATTAATTTAATGTTGCAACATTTAACAACACATTAGGTTAGTGAAGGAAAACATATTATTTAAGCACATAAAACATGGAGACATAACTTCAAACGATGCAATTGAAAAGAAATAAAGAGTAGTGATCAAATTGTAAAAACACCAAACTTGAGGGACTAGATTGTAAAAAAAACAAAAAAAATGCATAGTCATTAATAGTTTTTGTAAGAGCGTGAACAGTTTTCCTAGGCAAAAAATGAACACCTAGGATTTCTCTCTTCCACTTATAAAAAAAATAAAAAAATAAATAAAGTTGAAGGGTGATTTACCATGTACATACAACTCATTATTCACAATAATAGTGTAATTGCAATTTTACCTTTTAAAAAAAAAACCACATGACTTTGTGTTTTAGGTATTTTTATTTTTTAAATGGACTATTAGTCATTAAAGATATGACTTTTATAACGTAATAAAATTATATAATTACCCTTTCAGCCATATTTTTAAAACTTGCTAAGAGGTGTGTTTATCTTTCCATTTGTAAAAGTATAGCTAAATAACATGCTTACCCTTTGTATAAAAAAAATCAAACCATGCATCTAGGGGCTTTTAATCTTTTCACACTATTTCTTTCTTCTTTTTTTTTAATTCCATGACTACCGAGAGCAATTTATCTTTCAAGGTCAATTAATTAATTTCTTAACACGAAAATTTATGGGGCATGTGAGAGCGACGTGCAACTTTTATCCTAATAGAAATTTTATTTTTTTTATTATGTTTTTAGATGCGTTATCATGTTTTTTTTAATGGTATAGCACATATCAGTAAAAATAGAGTGTTTTTTTTTTTATCTTTTTTTCTCTTGAAAATATATATATATTTCAACTTCAATCTTTATTCTTTTATCTCTAGTTTTTGTTATTGGTCCTTTTATAAAAGTCTTTATTATTTTTAATTTCATCATTCAATTCTAATTTGTGATGTATTATTTTTTAGATGTAGTACTTATGTTTTTTATTTCTAATTTTTTTCCCTAACCTTTTTATAATAAAAATTTTATTGATTTTCAGTTTCATCCTTCATTCCAAATTTATGGTATATTTTTTTTAATTTGATTCGAATTATTTTAATTTTATATTCTTTTGTTAAAATTATTTTTGTTTTCAATTCAACCCTCAAATCAAAAATTTATAATTTCCCACTAATTTATTTTTTATTTCTATTTTCACCCACATTCTTTTAATAGCAATTTGTTTTTGGAATTTATTAATTTAATAGCGATTTGTTTTTGGAATTTGGACTTTGTAGTTTTTCATGTATGTTGCTTTCAGACTTATTATTTAATTCATGAATTTGAAAAGTTAGCAAAGATAGGTTTTTTTTTTACTTATTTTTTTCTTATTTTATTTCTCAATGTTAGTTTTTACTTCAAATAAATTTGGTTTTATGATTTTTTTTAATTTTTTTCTATCAAGTTATTCCAAGCTCGTGATCCCATATAGGTTTGGCAATCTATAAGATGAAGTAATTGAACAATTTACCTTGTACAAAGATCTTCTTTTAAAAAAATTGTCTCTTAATCCCCTTTTTCATGATCTCCCTCTACCTCATTTTGCATAATTGATACTGTTCTCTAGCCGATGCAGGTTTAGAGTCCAAAATCCCAGCAAATCCAAAAAGAAAAAGGGTCATAATTAGATTATTGCATACGCTATTAAAAGAAATTAGAAACAGAATCATACTTCGTGTGCTGTCCTTTATTTTTATTTTATTTTGCCTTCATGGATTCTTAACTCTTCACTGCCAAAGATAGATTATCACTTTTCACTGTCGAAGAATACCAGAAAACA
Source organism: Populus euphratica (assembly GCF_000495115.2). Lineage (NCBI taxonomy): Eukaryota > Viridiplantae > Streptophyta > Magnoliopsida > Malpighiales > Salicaceae > Populus > Populus euphratica. Next base: position 693,033 of record NW_011499902.1, on the reverse strand, counting down.
GACAGGAAGAAGAAAATAAAAGAGAAACAACGTAGAAAGTAAAGAGAAAAAAAGGGACTCTGGGAGAAGACTCGTTGCTGTCACTTCTTCGAAGAATTATTTCTGCAAATAATATATACTTAGTCAATAAACAACAAACATGATTCATTCATTATTATTTAATTCCGAGATTAGATTTAACAGTTCCTGAACTTGTTTTTGGCAATTATCATGCCAACACTAAATTCTCAGTATTTTGATGAAAACTATTAAGTGAGGACAAAAGCAACCGTCCATCTCCCTTCCCCTCTACAAAAGACAAACACAACATTATTTATTAATCTGATATACTTTGGACTTAACCAACATGAGATTAGATCATACAAAGTAGCAGCATTACATGCAATTTTCCATGGCCTCAAGCTCTCTTAATCCCATCATCATTAGCCATCGCTAAAACAAAAACACAATTCCATCTCTCACGCTCTACTCCTTGGACTCATTCACTAGCATCAATTCCTATATACCGAAACCTCCCCTTCTCCTCCACTTGTCATCACATAACAAATACTACCACCCACCCTCCAAATCCAGACAAACAACAGCATACAATTTAAGAGATTTTTAGATCATAGTAAGTATCCTTCTTCTTCAAGAACGGCAAACAGCATAAACCCGAAGAAAACCCAGATGGGTTAAATAAATTAGATCTCAAGATTGTATAGAGAGTGAGAGAGAAAGTGGGGTCTTCTTGTTTTCGTTGATTAATGGCGACGCTGCATAAATTCAAGCTATTAGCTACACAATGTGCAGTGACAGCAACACCAACGCAAAGTCCAACAACAAGTCCCGTCTTCCACATCCGCCGCCGGAGGAAGACTCTTCGGATGCTACTTTCAAAGAACTCCGATGTTCGCCGGAGGATTCCACGGCGAGAAGATGAATCGGAAGGAGAGGAAGATCCGTTGCCCGAGAAGAGGGTGAGGAGGAAATTGAAGGATTTGTTTGTGTCTTCGCCGCCTTTTGAGGAGAAGGAGAGAAGGAGTGGTGAGCGTGGTGGCGGTGAGGAGGTGGGGTTGATTAGTGGTGGTGCAGCGGCGGTGAGGAGAGGTGGTGTCGGTGGCGGCGCGTTGAGACCGGTTGCGGCGTCGTTGAGATATAGATTGTTAAGGAGAGCTTGGAGACCTGTATTAGTTACCATCCCTGAGTAGTAAATTGTTTCGGAAAATTTGTACGGATAAATGGAATATTTTTGTTTCTTCTATTTTTAAATTTTGTGAAGTATTTATTTTTACTTGAGAAATTATATATATGATGCTTGTACGTAGAAATTGATTCTCAAAGAAAATTATCTCTGTTTTTTTTTGTTTTTCAGATTTTTTTTTTTAAAAAGGATAGTTTTAAACATTTCTAGAGAAATTTACAAAAATTGATAATTGTAGCAATTATTTAAATAATTGGACTTAATTTAGATTTAATTTAGATTTTGGTTGCTCAACCAGCCCGTTGCATCTAAAGTTTGGCTTCCATAGCAAGAGGAGGATTTATTCAGGTTGTCAATCTTTCACAATTGAATTTAAAAAAAGAAGAAAGATTAAGAGAAAAGATATTTATAATTACATTTAAATAATCTATGATATCAGAACTTGGTTGTCCTTCCCTTGCTACCAAACTCACATTTTTTTAAAAAAGAAGCAACATGTAAGTTTTGGTAGCAAGGGAAAGACATTTACAGGGCGTATGTTAGCATAACCGGCGCATTTTATCACAGAGTGCCAGGAAGAAGACGGCAGGGAGAAGGGTCAGGGGGATGCTTTATGAGAGCAATGAAGGTTCTAAAGAATGGATTGATTTGTCAAATAGTTTTTGTATATAGGGTGGGGTAGGAGCATTGAAGATGCCATAGATCATGTAGACAAATTGAAGACAGAGATATGATGGAGTTTAATAATTTTTAGTATAAAGTCTCTCTCAATCGCAGCTTCCATGTGTTGAACTGTTGATGATGCCAAGGGATTGTATTTAATTATATCAAGAAATTGTTTGATGGTGCAAGGGCTATGTGCTCGTATACTTGCTTTCAATTATTTGTTGACCCATGATGAAAATATGGATCATACTTATTTGTTGACCCATGATGAAAATATGGACCATACATGCATGGTGGTGATGCATGGTGGTGGTCCTTATTTAGTGTAAATTTATGCTTGGGGGGGGTAAATGATGATGTTTAAACACAAAGCTTAAGCATAATCATGTTTGGAGCTTGAGGGGTAACATGCCTAATTCAAATTTGATGCAATTCAGCTTTTAAAGACCCAACAAGCTTTGTTCATTTCTAGGGTCTTCAACAATGTAGATATATCTATGTGATTTTCAATAATAGTTTTCTTTCTTTAAGAAATCTTAGGAAGCAATATGTATACCATGTTTATTTGTGCGACTAATCGATGAGCTTTGTTCATTTCTAGGGTCTTCAACAACGTAGATATATCTATGTAATTTTCAATAATAATTTTCTTTCTTTAAGAAATCTTAGGAAGGACCATGTTTATTTATGCGACTAATCGATGTTTTTTTAATATATTTTCAAATTAAAAATATTTTTAAAAATAATTATTCTTGTAATATTAAATATATAACCAAAACGTGTTTTTTTAAAAAGAAAAACAATAAACAATATGAAGTTGGAATTTTAGGGCACATTGGGGTGATGGGTTTCATGCTATGGTTAATATCAGGCTTAACATAATGCATTTTCGAAGCGCTAGCTCCTGCATGCGGGTGTGCAAAAATCCAGAGCCCTATTCATAGAAGGGGGAGAAAAGAAGACAAGCCTGGACACTCTTGGTTGAAGTTTGAAGTGTGTTCATTCTTTTTGGCAACAGCTTAAGGCACTATGGGGACACTAAGGATCCACTTTGCCCTAAAGTGATCATAACAGCTTGCTTCCCTAATCAAGATGGTTAATGTCTTTGCTTGTTATGCATTCAAATCAAAGGTAATATGATTAACTTATTTAGGACCAATCCAGCAAGCACAGGAACTACAAACCATTGTTCCTCTTCTTTTTTTCTTTTTTTGGGTCCCGGCGAAGGCCAAATGCTCAAGCAGCCGGCCTCCCAGCAGCCACAAAACTGGCGGGGGAGAGAGAGTTCCAAATAACCTCTTCCACCGGACCCAGCAGCCACAAAACTGGCGGGGGAGAGTTCCAAATAACCTCTTCCACCGGCCTATGAGCTCCCATCGATCTTAGCAAGGTAATAAGCACATCTATTACCTTGCCTGAGAGCATGAATAAGTATGCAATCTACGAGCAAGAAGAGATCTTATATCCATCCTCTAAGATCACATGACAACAAGGTTGATAGAATTTGGCAGCTTCCAGGATGGCTCTCACCGTCTCTTGGGAATCTATTTCTGCAGTAAATTATCAGATTGACAGCTTGTTTAAGATCGGCTACTTCATATTAAAATCCTCTAAACCATTTTGAATGATAGTTTTTATACTTATTTTTCTTTTCATTTTAATATTAACAAAACACTGGAGTGGTGGAGGGTGTGGTTAAATATAGTAGCCACGATACAAAATATTATTTATTGAAATTTTTATTTTTAATTTTACTTTTAAACATCTTAATTCTTTTTAGTTTTTTTTTTTAATTTCATCATTAAATAATAAATTATTTTTAATTTTATTTTTTAATATTAAATCATTTAAGAATTGAATTTTATTTTTTTTTCAAATTATTTTCTGTGAAGTTATCCTGATCTATATTTAGTTTTTTTTTTATTTCAACCCTCAACATCACATCTATCAATAAAGTTTCATAATTTTTTATATTTATTTTTTTTATAAATTTATCTCGGTTTCCTAGTATATGTCAAGGGTTTAACAGGTTAGTTCATGATAACCAGATTTTTTGAGTCATTTTTATTTTATTATTTAATATTGGATTATATATATATATATATATATATTCTTTCTATTAGTTATTTAACCCGAGTTGATTCAAATAGTTTTTTTATCTTTTTATTAGTTTAATTATTTTTATTCAAATTCTTCATTTAATATTAGATTGATGATGGATAGACTTAAATAATCTATAGATAGAAAATATCACAATCTTGTAACTCGAATAATAAATTTAATAATTAACTTGATTCAATATAATATATCATTGTCTCAATATTTAATAAAAAAATATTATTTAATATATCATTATATCAATATTTTAAAAAAATATATTCAATATACATTTTATTTTCAATTCATAATTATAATTTTTTAAATTAAAAAACACCTTAGTAATGTTTCGATTTTTTCACATTAATCTCCCAGCATAGAGTTGATGAATAATCTTGTATTTATTATTGGGTGTTTGGATTGAGGATTCATTGTCAAAATTTAGCAACAAAATTCCATTTTCAGCCATTAAATCACTTCGAAAAAACAAATTGCAGAAACAATTTTTTCACCCTTGCAAATAACACTTCATCACATGAAAAACCATTTTAAAACTCAAAACAAGCATGTAAGAAATTTGGGTTTTAGCTTATTGATTCAAAATTCTCAAATCTTAAAAATTGAAAATTTACGATGATGGCTTGGTTCAAAATTGGTATGCATAAACTTGTGGTCATAAAACTTTTTTTTTTTTGAGTTGGTATTGCTTTTAACAAGGTTGCTTTTTAAAATAGTTTTTATTTTAAAATATATTAAAATAATATTTTTTTTATTTTAAAAAAATTATTTTTGATATTAACATATCAAAATAATTTAAAAACATAAAAAATATATTAATTTAAAGTAAAATAAAAAATAAAAAATTTCAAAATTTCTTAAAAATATTTTCCAACCACAGTGACACACATTAGCTAAAGTTAATAAGATCTTAATCAAAAGACCTAATAATTCATGTATTAAAATTAAAAGAACAAAGAAAATTAAGATTAAAATATTAATTGACAGTTCAAGAGGAACTTATATGATTAAAATTTTAAGACCTGCATGGATAAGTATTTAGTTTTGCTGTGTCAAAACTATTCCAAAAATACTTAACAAGTGGAAGTAGATTTTGGGTTGGCTTTGTTACCATCCATTCTTAAATTATTTTTTATTTAAAATATATTAAAATAATTTTTCAAGTTTTTTTTAATTATTTTACTAATATCAAAGATAAAAATTAAAGCTAAAATAATATTATTTTTATATATTTTTAATTAAAATATATTTTTAAAAATATTATACATTACAATATCAAAACACCCTCGAAGCATAATTACTCTTTCCATATTTATGTCATGTTACTATTAATATAATGTTCATCTATATTTAGTTAGTTAGAATAAGTTGTTAAATTATTCATATTAACATTGACTATTTCTTAGATTTCTCCCATAGTTTATCTTCTAACTTTAATGAATAGCATTTTGGTCTCTCATAATGAATAAAAGGGTGTCTTGAGAGGGTAAAAAAATTGGTCTCTCATAATGAATAAAAGGGTGTCGTGTAAAAAAAATTACTTTTCAAAATATTTTTTATTTTAAAATATATCAAAATAATATTTTTTATTTTTAAAATTAACACAGAAAAATAATCTAAAAATATAAAAAATTAATTTAAAATAAATAAAAAAATTCAATTTTTTTAAAACACTTTTAAAATACAAAACAAATTCAAAGCTTTAAAGCCCACCATCGGCAAATCCATGACCTCCTACCTAGGCAAAGGGTTTGCAAATTTGCAGTTAGTTAAACTAAAGCCCAAAAGGAGAAAACAGAAAGCTAATTTGAAGTTCATTATCCCGCCGTGAATAAATTCTCCGGTTTGTTTTTTATTTTAAAAATAATTTTTTTATTTTTTTACTTTGAATTAATTTTTATAGTGTTTTCAAATTATTTTGATATATTAATATTAAAAAAATTATTATTTAAATACATTTCTAAATAATAAAACATTTTAAAACAACTCCTGTTCCATTTTCAATCACTATATCACTCAAAGCTTGGATAACTGCACAATAAAAATTTGTATACGCTAGTAAAAATACATAAATAATAAGTTAATAGCTTATTAATACGATGGACCAAGGCTCTTTCTGTAATATAGCATATAGGTCTTCTTTTTCCAGGAGTTGATTGACAAGAGAGTTACAGCTTCACCCCTCCAATAGGATGGATAGCTTATCTAGTTTGGATGCCACGTAAATTGGAATCTTTGAAAAAACAATTAGGATTACAGCGATTGATTCTCTGTGCATTCAGACATTGGATAATAATGTAAATAGGATCTTTTTTCCTTTTCTTATTAAGTAACAATAAATAAATAAATAAATAAAACTATCCTTTTTTAAATCTTACTCGTTGAGGAAATAAATCTCGTCCGGAATCAGAATGATGATGAACATTCCACGACATTAAATTTTACCAAAAAAATAAAAATAAACCCTATATTGGCTTTATATATTAAAAATGTAATAATCACGCGCTTATGTTTAGCGCGTGAGATTCCTTTTTTCTTCTCTTTAAACTTTAAACGACATGTCCTCTTTTGTCCTCACAGTTCCACTACAAGAAGAGAAAGTCTCAGCAGTGTGCTCACAGCCACATATGCCTTGTAAGGACGTCATTACAGGACCACGGGCGTTATATGGACAGAACAACCCCCGCACAGATTGACACGTTAGCAAATCAGAGTACACATCAGCTTTTTCCAAGAATCTTTTTATTTTATTTTATATTGTTTTAATAGTCTTGTGTTCAAAATAAATTAGTGATGGAATCCTAATTGTTTTTGATGGATTCCCTTTTTATTCTTATTAATCCTAATTGTTTTTGATGGATTCCCTTTTGGCATCCCCAAATTTTATTCTTATTGTTTTAAAAAATTAGATTTTATAATTTATTTTAATTTATTTTTTTATAAAATTATCATAATTTCAAACAAATATCTTAAAATTTAATTGATATTTAATTTTATAAATATCTATTTTATTATCATATCATTAAATAAAAATAGTTAAAAAATAAAATTGTTATACCAGATAGGGTTCATAATCTGGATTGCAGACTTGATGGGTTAATTCGTGAAGTTCGAAGCAATGCAATATATTGTTGTCTCAATATTTAAAAAAATATCATTTTAACTTTATTTGAAAACCAAACTATGTTTTTTACCTGTCATCCAAGTTGTATTTACATTCGCCAAATTGATTAGATCACATCAGAGTAACTTCCACACATGTTAACTTTAAATTCAAGTTAGGTAAAAAGTTGAATCGAGAGGTAGATCAACCTCTTTTTTTCCCTTAAAAAATTCATTTTTTATTTTTCCTCTTTCAATTGAATTCTCTTTATTATTTTTTTTATTTTATTCTTTAATATTTAGTTGATTTTAAATTGATATCCATCATTTATTTGATTTTTTTTATAAGTTTACTGTAGTCTTAAAGAAACATCCTGATATTTGATTGATGCTTAATTTTATGAGTGTTTATTTTTATTATCAATCATTAAGTAAAAAGTGGTTTAAGAAAACAAAGTTGTTAAATCCAACAAAGTCTATAGTCTAGGTCGCTCGGTTGGCAAGTTAAGTTGCGAAGCCCAGACCAGTCAAATATATTGTTGTCTCAATATAAAAAAAAATCCTTTTGAATTTATTTTGTAAAGCCAAACAATTTTTTTTATCAATCAATTTTTTTTTATCAATCATTTAGGTTGTTTTTATATCCATCAAGTTAAATAAGTCATATTAAAACAACTCACACACGACTTAATTTTAAATTTAAGCTAGACAAGTAATCGAACTAAAAAATTTTAAAGGTATTTGAGATTGAGTTTCAATCTGTCTTTTATTAAAATTTGAAATAATTTTAATTTTACTTTAAATTAATTTTTTAGTGTTTTTGAATGATTTTGATGTGTTAATTTCAAAAATAAATTTTAAAAAATAATAAAAATATTATTTTAATATATTTTCAAATAAAAAATACTTAAAAAATAATTAATATTAAATACTCAAACATTTGCATCCTACCTATAAATTTATAATAACCTTTTTTTTTCATAAATGTTTTTTTATCCTAGTGCGAGTAGTAAAGTTGTTCTATCTAAGGTTGTCAAAAATATATTTTTAACATGGCATAAAAAATACAAAATAAACTCAGATCGTAAAATCATAAGGAATATATATATATATATATATATATATATATATATATATATATATATAGTTCAAGTACCTTAAAATACATTGTTCAAATAAAAATTTATACGTAATTTAAGTAACTTTTCATTAACTAACAATTAATAAATTTAAAATAAACAATCTGTTAGTATGTCATGTAAACTAAAACTAGCTTTATTGCCTTTATCTTGCTCATTATTCTTTAGATATTCATCAATATCATTATCATCAAGAGGATTATTAGTATCATTACTCGTACCAACACCAATATTATAATTATTAGTGCTATAACTAGTACCAACACAAATACTATCAATGTTATTGAACTCAAAACTCCTTGTATTCTTCTCTCAATTGTCATCAATTTTAATCTCCAAATCATCTTTAATATCATGACTTTTCATTTCAGTATCATTAAGAATTTCTTATCACTTTAATTTTTTTTACCATTTTTTCTTCGTGTTGCACTGTCAATAGCACCAAACAAATCAAAGTTTAAATGTTTTTTTTTCCTTAGTTATCCAATCATCATCAGATAAAAGATCATTTACTACACCAAAATTATCAGCTTACTTTTTTACTTGGTTATCATTCAATTTCAAATTACACATGACAAACACAAAGTCATTCATTTTTCTCTAGTGTAAATGATTTCTTCATTTTATATGAACCTAAATAAACAATTAAAATTTATAAGATTTTTATCAAATATTTCAACATTTAAAATAAAAAATAAAAAACTTATCATCTCAAATGCACTTCAGTTACACTAACATCTAGATGAAGTACAAGTCAAGCTTAAAACTCAAATTATAAACCTTTCTAATTCTGGACATTCATCCCCATAAGAATCCCACCATTGAGTTAGAGTATTTTTTATCTATTGCTGTTTTGGCAACCTTAATGCCTTGCATCTTTGAATTATTCAATTGTAAGTCAATTTTGTATCTTTCAATTGCATTAAGCATCATCCTTTCTAAGCATTAATGTAATCTAATTTTAATGTTAGCATTAACATTACAATTAAGATTATAATGATAATGAGGATTCAAATAATAATCTGCTATATGTAAAAGTCTGTGGAGTTAAAGTTCTCATCTTGCATCAATAATATTCCATATAGGTATATAACTATATAACTATATATATATATATATATATATATATATATATATCATTACAATCTAGGAATATCTCAAACGTAAGTATCTCTAAAGACATTCATATTAATAGATGATAACATTTGAACTAAACAATTAGCAAGATATATATCTTTTTTTCAAAATTAGCAAGTTATTGGATTAGTTAATTCAAATGAGAAATTAGCTATTAGTTTTATATATAGAGTAATGGATGAAGCTATATATAAAGAATGGATAAAGCAAAAAAAAAAAAAAAAAAAGATACAAGAGAATTTTGATTTCTCATTTGAATCAACTAATTGAATAACTTTAATTATAGGATATGTTGTCTTAATATATATAATGACATCATACTAAAACTTGTTGTCCAAAACACAATTTTGAATTCATTTCCCTTCTTCTATTATTGCAAATCTATGTGCACTCCACTGTTTGGAAGTAAACATAGTCATTAGCTACATTTTATGATTATTCAAACATCCTAGAGTTATATATGTAATAGCAAGCCGAGTGGCAGCATGCCTAATCAAATCCCTTCCTTTCATAAGTGTTTTAGCATGGAAATAAGAATAATTCTTGAATAAATATATAAGGTGATTCCCCTCCCCTTAGCAATAATTACTTGATAAACCTCTAATTTCTTAAAATATTTCAATATCAAGTCAATATAATAGGCAACATATGGTGTCCAAAACAAACTTTTTATTTTTTTCAACAATAATTGTCCTGCTATCTCATAATTTACTGCATTATTGGTGACTACTTAAACAATATTTTCCTCTCCAATCCTTTCCAAAATGGCATTTAACATCTTAAATATCTTATCAGCAGTCTTAGACAAATTAGAAATATCCATTAATGATAAAAAATTATCCCTTTAGGACTGTTAACCAAAAAGTTACAAATACAATGTTTTTTTTTTTATTTGTCTATCTATCAGACATTATTGAACAACCTGTTTTTTTTTTTTTTCATTATAGCTTGTATTCCACAAGCAATTTCATTGTTTGGTCCACTTCTTAGTTCAAATACTTCTCTCTAATATCATGGTAGGATGGAGGCTTGAAACCTAGTTTATACTTTGCAATCAATTTACATGTCTTAACAAACTCAGGGTGTTTTACACAATTAAATAGAATTGCACTAATGTAGAAAAAACCTTGTATTTTGTTGATATACTTCCTCTCTAATATCCTTTTTTTAGCAATTTATTTAGGGTTGTTTGTGTACTTCCACTCCTACTAGCTGCTCTCTTTTCATTTCTCTTGGAGCTTATTTTTTATTTCATCATCATCATCATCATCATCATCATCATCATTTCCACTATATTGATGAGCCTTTATTTTCTTTTCAGTTTCTTCTAGATCTTTCACCAAAATACCCAAAATCATTTGTGTACTTCCACTCTTATTAGCTACTCTCTTTTCATTTTCCTTAGAGCTTATTTTTTCATTTCATCATCATCATCATCATCATCATCAGCATTTCCACTATATTGATGAGCCTTTATTTTCTTTTCAGTTTCTTCTAGATCTTTCACCAAAATACCCAAAATCATTTGTGTACTTCCACTCTTATTAGCTACTCTCTTTTCATTTTCCTTAGAGCTTATTTTTTCATTTCATCATCATCATCATCATCATCATCATCATTTCCACTATATTGATGAACCTTTCTTTTCTTTTCAGTTTCTTCTAGATTTTTCACCAAAATACCCAAAATCATCTGCTTAATATTTTTTGATACATGCTGACATGACTCAGCATCCTTACGAATGGAAGCTAAATGCCGTTTAAAATGAAAAATACTTCTACTGATAATTTTTTATGATACTTATACTAAACTTTTCTAGAATTTTTATCAATATCTATACCATGTTTCCATCCCATATCAAGCCTATTACCAGATGAATTTTTTCTAGATGCCATAAGTTTAACAATTCAAGAATCAACTCAAATCAACCCTGTAATCAATCCAAATATTTTATAATTGTAATTAATTTTTTTGTTAAAAAAAAGTACCATAATACATGACGAGTAATATAAATCAATAGTGACAATAGAATTAGACAAGATTTTTCTCTATGATTCATATAACTAGTATTATCCAAAACTTTATTAGCAGTTCGAAGACAATTATAAAAATTATAGTGACAATTTAGAAGACTACAACCATAACTTGTAACATAAATCCTATAAGTAGAGTGTATTTAGACTATAATCATGTTACACCACTGTAAAAAAAGAAAAAAAAGGGGTTATTCAGTTCCATAAACTGAAAATTCAGTTCCATCAATCATAGCTTATTCATAGAGTAGAGCCATATTGATGAAGAGGAAGGGTATAAAGTTCATAACTCACATATCAGCACATAACAAAAAATAATAATAATAAAAACCTATAAAATCCTCCAAATTTCTTCCTCATTTGAATAATTTCATGTTGCATGCATTTTTTCTTATCATAGTCTGGTTTATCAAAATCTAAAATTTCATCACCTCTAAATCATTAGCAAACCATATCAATATTAAGCACAATAATTCATCAAGAAATTAATTAAATTTAGTTCAACTAATCATCATATAACAATAAAAAGGTCACATCTTTTTCCAAAACTTTCTCAACAGCAAAATAAAATGACATTCTAAACGGAACAACTTATGGTGTAGAGTGTAGACTGTAGAGGAAGCCGTTGATGATGGAAAAAAAAAAGACCGTTATTGATGAAGGCTGAAGAGTAAGTTGTTGTTAAAGACTAAAGAGGAGAGCATTGTTGATGAAGAGTGAATAGTTTAAAGACTGAAAAGAGCTGCCGTTGTTGATAAAGAGAAAGTTGTGAGCCATTAATCATTTAACTAGGAGAGCGCTGTTGCTATTAATGGAGAGGAAGAGGAAGCTATGAGATGTGATGAGCTGTTAATAGAAAAGGAGATTAGATTTAGGGATTTAGATTTTGTTTGTTCTCTCTCTATGTGTGTATCGGCAGCTGAAAGAAATATGAAGCAACGTGCAATAGCCAAAAGCCTAATAGTTGGAGTCTAGAAACAAGGGTTATGATAGTATATATTTTTTGATGAAATCATTAAAATGGTCTTGAAATCATGTTTTTACGTGGTTTCACCTAATTGTAACGATTTTACTAAATTTTAACTTGATTTCATCTATTTTTAAATTTTTTAAATAATTTTATATATTAAATATATATTAACTCATAAAATTATACAATTTTACAAATAAAATCACCATTTTAACAACTTTGTACTAACTACATAGTGTACTGTGCATTCATGTACAAAATAAAGCACCCGTCCCTCCCGTCCTTCCCTTCTTAATAATAAGTCGCCGTCAGGCGACAATTCCAACTGAACCATCCCTCCCTCCCTCCCTCCCTCTATCTCTCTCCAACATAACTGAAATCTATAACTCCAAATATTTCCACAAAATCGAAGATTCCTTCTTCCAACTTTATCACCACACTCCCTACACCCTACGCGCCACTCTCCCTCACTCACGCGCCCCACCACTTTGATAATTTACTAAGATCTGAAGAAGGCTTTTTTTTTTTTTTTTTTTGTTGAATTCAAAGCATCTAATGATAGGGAAGATAATAACACTATGGGTGGAGTCACGTCAACAATTGCCGCGAAGTTCGCTTTCTTTCCACCAAACCCGCCTTCTTACACGGTGGTAACTGATGAGTCTCTCTCCGCTGTGTCTTGTGGTTTTACTACTAGACTGTGTATACCGGAGGTGCCGAGGAAGGATGAGGTGGATTTTTTGAAGTTGAGGACTCGGCGTGGAAATGAAATCGTGGCTGTTCATATAAAGCATCCTAGAGCTTCAGCTACGTTGTTATATTCTCATGGAAATGCAGCTGATTTGGGTCAAATGTTTGAGCTTTTTGTTGAATTGAGTAATCGCCTTCGCATTAATCTTATGGGGTTAGATCCTTTCCTTTTGAAGTATTACTTTTTTTTTTAATGTTATTATTATTTTGTTTGGTTTAGTTCTTTTAGTTGTATTAATTGACAGTATTGAACTTTATGAGTGTTGGTTTGGTGGGTTGATGCATATTTTGGTGGTATCTTTCTTGGATTTATTGCTTTAGTATAATTAATTCATCAAGCATATGGGAGAGGCTTTCCATGTGTAGTTTTAGTGTTGATGGACAAAAGACTCGGTCTTGAATGTCTGTGGTTGAGTTTGATGGGAGACTCTTTGGTAGTGAACTTTGTAGTTTGTTTGCATGGGGAGGAAGTAATGTATACCTCTGGTGAGGGGAACTTCTGTACAACTGGTTTTGAAAGTGACCTCTAATGGTGGAAAGAGAGGTTTAGTTGTGGTTTCCCCCCCTACAAGTCTGCAATTACCATGTGAATATTATCCATTTATTAGGACTTGAGAGTCTGTTGAAGATTACATATGAATTTTAGTGTGGATGGAAGTTTACTAAGTTAAGGTTGGGGCAATTGCAAATCCTGATGTGAATTGGATTAATCTTTCATTTAGATACACCTTTTTCTGTCTTCTCTGGAATCTGTTTATACAAAATTACTGCTCTTGCTAGCATATCTGAAACAGAATTGACTTTCATGGCCATAAGAATGGTCTTTAAAGGTAGATTTTGGGTTTTAACTTGGCATGGTTTAATCTCAGAATTACCATTGGAATGGTTTTTACCTTTTAGGATAGGCCTTATGGAAGCAATGCAAAAGATATGGTATTTACTTTCCAGCACTACCTCATATCATGTGTACTTGTTCCCGTTGTCATATAATGGAGAAATATAGGCATATAAGAACCTAATAGTCGTCTTAAAAGACCAGAAAGAATGCAAAAAAAGAAAAAAAATGATTAATATTCATATTCTTGAAAAATTGTGTTGCTTTTCTACTTCTTCTTGTTGTTGTTTTTTTTTTATTATTATTACTGTAGTTTGCTTCAGGGTTGATTTCTAATCTTGTATTACTGTTTCATTTTCCCAGATACGATTACTCTGGCTATGGGCAATCAAGCGGAAAGGTTTAAACAGCTTTCCCTATTCCTTGTTTCTAATGAACGGAAGAAATTTTTGTGCCTGCTCTTTACTTTAGCAATTTTACATGCCCTTAGACATCTATTTCTGATGCATGCTTAGATATCCTCGTTGTTAAGTTTGCTTTGTTGGTATAATTATATCCTTGTTTCAGAGCATAGATATTCAAATTCAGAAAATGAAACATAAGTTCTCCTTATGCATTTTGATTTGCATATTTTTCATGCTGCTTCCATAAAGCAAGAATTTTATGGCAGTATAGATGTGTATCAAATGCAACCATCGTATAACTTAAGTTTCTCAAACATTTAGCATTGTTTGTTTGTTATATATGACATTGCTTTCAACATTTGTCACCTTTCATTTGAAACAGCCAACTGAATGTAATACTTATGCGGACATAGATGCGGCATATAAATGCCTCAAGGAGCAGTATGGGGTTAAAGATGATCAACTAATATTGTATGGTCAGTCTGTTGGTAGTGGTCCCACAGTTGATCTTTCTTCACGTTTACCAAATTTGAGAGGTGTGGTTCTGCATAGCCCAATATTGTCTGGGATGAGGGTATTGTACCCAGTCAAAAGGACTTACTGGTTCGACATTTACAAGGTAATTTTTGGGGTGTTGATCCCATTAAACATCTGTTTGATTCTCTGTGCGAGCACTTATGTTACTTTCTCCTTTCAGAACATTGACAAAATTGGTATGGTGACCTGTCCTGTTCTTGTAATTCATGTAAGTATTATTTCCCCTCGTTCAGTTTTTTCTCTTTTTTTGAGTTGTTTATAATCTCTCTTTGGGACATAATTTTATGCATTGCATGAGTTGGCAATTAGTGTGAAGAAGCAGGTCTTTTGGTTTTGATGTTGTTCTTGTGCTAGATTACAAAATTTTAGACCATCATTGAAAAAAATTAGCAGCTGCAAAACCTTCAAAGATATGAATAAAGGAAATTTTTTAGTTTCACGGGTTTAACAAAAGCTTTCAACAGGATTCAACTCTGGCTGCAGTCATAGCTCAAACCAAAAATCTAGCATTCCAGAAAAAAATTGAAGGAAAATATTTTCTTAATAGCCATCATGAGCCTGTATTCAGTGTCAACATAAATCAATTTGGTCCTTAACAAATGAGCATTTCATGTGGCATTTATTGTCTGATGTAATTAATAAAAAAGGCAAAGACAAAGTAAAATAACAGAACGAGGATCTCTTTAAACCTCAATTTTCAATTCATCATGTGCTAAGGGTGTAAAGGTGGCCCAATTAGCATCTATGGATATGTAGTTTGCAATAAACTACTTTGGCTTTTGGGTAAATCATGTCCTTGCTTAAACTAGATAATGTTGTATAGACAAGTCCAACATAGATTTTATTGGTGCTTCTATCAGTCAGAAGAACAAAACAAAAGGTTGATATTTCCTGACCCTCCATTCAATAGCTTAAATTTTCTTTTTAGCGTTCATTTTGCAGTTATTTGTATGTACATTCCATTGTTCTGACATAGTTTGTAGTCAGAGAGATTTATGTCTCATCACCCCAAAATTATGTTGATGGAAGTTAGAGATAAAATCATTATGCCAACATGTTTTTATGGATATAAGAGATTTTTATTTATTTATTTGCAAATTCAGGGGACATCAGATGAAGTTGTTGATTGCTCTCATGGGAAACAACTTTGGGAGCTTTGCAAAGAGAAATACGAACCACTGTGGATCAATGGAGGTGGGCATTGCAATCTTGAACTATATCCAGAATTTATCAAACATCTGAAGAAGTTTGTTTTGACCATAGGCAAATTAAAAACAGCTACAAATGCTTCTAAGAACACAACAGAGTCTGAAAATCAGAACAAACAATCTGAGATTGGAAGCTCAGACACTTTTGAATTGGGTGACCTTCCTGTAATCTCTAGAAATAGTTTAGATAGTAGGCTTGAGAAGTCTAAGAAGCCAAATAAACCTGAAAAGTCTCGGATGAGCACTGATCGTGTTGATAGATTTAGAAGAAGAAAAGGATTGGTCTGGTGATTATTTATACCAAGAGCTTCTTAAATAAAATGCATGCATTAGTTGACTCGATAAGGTAATTTATTTTTCACTTCAGCTTTTTTAATGTGCATTGAGTCTAGTACAAATTATTAGATTGAGTGTAATTTTCCATATAAATATTACATCTGTATGTATGCTTCGAGCATGAGTCAAATTAAGTGAAATCTTGTATTTCAACTCTGCTGTGGAATCAGCTGTTGTTCATTTGAAGATGAAAATGATGTGTTCCAAATGACCAGGTGTTGCAATTTTTCCATCTGAACCCAGTTTTTCGTGCTCTGTAGATCTGAGGAAACTGGTATCTGCCAATGGTAACTCGAGTAAAAAATGCTCGTCTGGTGCTGACCATTTTCTTTCTTGTTGATGATTAACTTTGGTTGGGAAATGGAAAGCTTCTAACTTTCCGGCCTGGCAGTCGATACAATTAGAGTAACTTTAAGGGTATATCCCATCTGCTCCTAAAGCACAAACCTCTGCGGGTTGAAGAAAGAAGCGATAAATCTCTATATTTTCTTCCCGCTTCCAGCATGAAGCTTCTTACTCTGTACTCAGCATTGTACATGTTCAGTCATCGCTTTACTTTTCAACAATACTATTAAAGTATTAATGAGTGGGATTTTGGAACGGTATTGTACTGAAAAAAATCATGTCCAATTTGCTCCAACACCTGCAGATTGTCACTGTAGCCTCTTTCCATCTCTGAAAATGCAACACCATCTCTTTCTTAACATGTCTAGGCTCATCATGTTCCTGTTAATAACCTTCGTCAATGCTCTATCATTTGCCTTTGCCAATGATGATGAGCGATATCTGAGCTGCACGACTCATTTGATTGTGTGGAAATATTAAAGGTATCAACTATTCTTTCTGGGGATCCATCATGTATGATTACTGTGGCTATCCAGGGTTCTAGCTTGATTACCGTAGACAAGATCCGGAGATCACAATCACGCTATTGTCTTATTGTTATACATTGAAATTCACCAGAGTTATGAAGTTTGGGCCATGAAAAGCATGACAAACATGATTAAAGACCATATTTAATAAAATCCAGATTTACAAAGGTGACAGGTCACTTCAAAGTTCAAACACGTAATAATATACTAAGTTAATAGATTTGAGCAGTTCTGGGCACACGGTAGTAACATGGGCATAAGAAGTCAAAAGTTAACAAGCGGTTATTCATGTTTTTCCTGTTTAAAGCAAGGCACAAGGAAAAAAAAACAAGATAACAAGGATAATTCAACAACAACAACAACAATAACAACAACAATATTTTCTTTGCAATTCAATCAAGTTCACAACATCTACAAAATCTGCTTATCAAGTAGATTGATAATTAGTATGCTTGTAACCAATAAGTTGTAACCAGTAAGCTGATAACCAATAGGTTTGTAATCATAGGCTTGCGACCACTAGGGAATAGTTTCCATAGCACGAAAATCCAAAAATATCAATCTATGTTCTCCTATCAAGGATTTCCAGTGCGCAATTGTAATAAGATCAAGAATAAATCAGTGAAAGTAAATTGTATTTGAAATCAATTTCTTTGTTCTTGAATCTCATTTATCTCTTATCATCAACATTTAAAATGTTATAATTTCAATTTGTTTGTAAGTTTGGAATTGTTAGATAAATGTAAAATTTCATTAAGTGATTAACTCTTAGTATTTAAATTTAAGGTTCAAAGGTTTCTTATTTAAGGTAGTCATAAGAGAAACCTAAACAAGTGACGACCACAGTGAGTGTCATTTTTTTTTCTTCGAAATAATGGCACCAAAAAGATCAAAATTACTAGAAAACCTAAAAAAAAAAGGTTTCGGTAGAAGTCTCCGTTGAAAAAGGAAATAGAGAGTCAATCATTCAAAAGGCTGAGAAAGCAAATTAAGAGGAAGAACAAAAATTTACGAGTAATAAAGAGAGAGATATAATATTTGCACGTAGGGTGGAAGAAGCTAATAAAATACTTGAAGAGAGATATATGATTTGTTTTTTAAAAAATGAGGAAAAACATAAACCAAAGATGAAAATAATTGAGGATCATTACAATGCGATTATAACAATAAATAAGAGATTAACTCATGTCATTTTAGAGTCAAATGTCAAGAGAAAGACAATGTTGAGAGAAGTTTACAACATGAGGTAGGAAAGTTGCAAATTTAAGTAGAGAATCCTACAAAGGGATGACCAAATGTCAATTCAAAATTGGATGCAGAATAAGAGGAAATGATGAAGTAATTTCTGAGTTTAATCATACCATTATAGATACAATTAATAGGATTTCCAAATAAGTGGCATTTGAAGTACACTTGATGAGAAAGTAGAAAAGGAATCAAACTTTAGAAAAATTGATCCTAAAAAAAAACACGAGAAAGAACCAAGTTGGTCGAAACAATACAATTTAAGGAATAACCATTTTTTTTGAGCCAAGAATAAATCAAGGAAGGACTTTAGTGATAGAGGAAGTGGGAACTAGTTCGAAAGCCAAGTTAGAGAGTTTACCATCGAGGGATGTATCGGTCTCCAAGTAAGGTAGATCCAGAATACAACATACATGTTGTAAGGTTATTTACATAACAATGAAATTTAGGGATAATACATGTATAGGGATATTTACATACATGTTGTAAGGTTATTTACATACATGTATAGGGATAATACAACAAGCCTACGAACCAAGGGTTTAACAAGTCCATAAGCCAACATATAGAAGACCATATCCATACTATAATGCCCTAAACTTTTCATGCAATTATTTTCTTTTCAATTATCGGGTATGTGAAATTTAGGGGTATTGTTACACACATACATGTTGTAAGGTTATTTACATAACAATGAAAAATTTACAATCTTCTTCCGTAAATGAAATGACCATGAAAGTTTGATTTGTGAAATCAAGGTTGTAGTAATGGACTAATGGATAAAACATACGTGTATCATATTGAAACATAGAAAATATAGAAAATAGAGTAAACATATCTTTTTTCAATGCCATTAATATTTTTATTACAACTCTAGTAATGAACACAATGTCATTAATCTCTAGTTTTCTAGCATTTTTAAATATGTATTGAATTTCTGATTTGCTACTTTCTCTTCATCAGCTAATAAACTACCATTTCCTTTGTTATAACTCACCACCATGCATGGACACCTTAAAATCTTGTTAAATATGTATTGAATAATTATTTTCAGATAATCATAAATCATGCTTTAAATTAGCCGATACATTGTCTCATTTTGAAAACAACAACTCATGTTTTTAATGAAACATGTTAATTTATTTCCATACTCCTAACTTATGGTTTATGTCAGTTTTGCATTCATTAATCCATTCCAATAATCAGATCTAATGCTTCAATCCGGTTAGGGATTCATTAATTTTATACCATACATATAATTTATGTTTTAATTCGATTATGAATTCATTGATCCCATCCAATTTCCTTTACCTGTACTTTAATTCAACTTATGGATTCATCAATCCATTTCTCTATTCATGGTTTATGCCTTACAATAACCACACTCATTTACCCAATTCAATACCTTTCAGTACTCGCCTTTATCTTAATCATGGCTTTTACTTTACAATTATAACCATATTCATTTACCCGATTCAATAATCATCATAGCCCATTATTTTACATATATCACTTGGACCCCCCGAGTCATTTTGGAACTCAAAATTCATACATTACATCTACGGTATTCACCCATTTATTTCAATATTCATAATGCATGCTTTACATCAACTATAACTTAATTGATTTATTCTCATAATCTTAGCTTGCGGTTTACGTCAACCATGATTGTTTATTCATTTTAATGGTCATCATTTCATGCCTTAAGTTGTTGTACATTCATAGATTTATTTCAATAATCACTGCTTGGAATTTACATCGACTATATTCAATGACCCATTTCATTGTTTGAGACCTATATGTTACCTGCACTAGAAAATCATTAATTTATCTCAACACTTATAACATGCACTGTACATCAACCTTGTACTCATCAATTCAATGCGATAATTTTGGTTTATGTTTTACATCATCCATATTCATCAATTCTTCTCATTACTTGCAGCTCGTGCCTTTGAACACTTTCTAGCCATTGCCATCACGACATACATAAGTTTAAATTGAAAGTCACTGCCATAAGGCACATTTCTAATCATGGCTTTTCATTCCCCATTCCAAATAATAAAAAATTCTAAATAAAAAAAAAGAGTAAATCTCAAACAATAACTTCTAGGAATTATAGAAAGGTCTTCTTGATCTTTGATTGCTATAAAATTTTAACCTTATAGAAACAAGATCTATGAAATTTTCTATCAATGTTTCATTACAATTCAATGATCAAATTGAAAATTATATCCATTGTTAATTAAGTTGAATGTTCAGAAAAAAATCTCTGCATCATTTTAAAGGGATTCCTTCCATAATGAAATTATTTTGAGCCATTAGGATTCTAGCCTATGAAACTCTACACGGAATAGGAGAACTATTGTTGGAAAATGAAAGGGAATAGGAGAACTATAGTTGGAAAATGAAAGGATTGTACTTTTGATATTTTAGATCATCTTGTAATAAAACTAGATAACCTTTAGGATTGAGGTTGTATTCCAAAATCCAAACTGCTTCAGGATCAATACCAAGACAAAATTAACGGAGCAAGGTGACATGCTCTAGGTTGTTTTTCTTTTTAGACCAAGTTACGTGACTATATATTTTGTAAGCATTTTAGTATCTTTTAGTTCTATTTATGAGTGGACTTCTAGTATCTTATTGCAAAGTATGTCAGCTCGCACGGCATTGAGAAAGACAACGTTTGCCTTTTGAGAATGTGGTGAAAAGAGAGTTTGAGGATAATCATAAAATTATGATTATAAAGTTTAGGACTCATCACTTAGTATCATGAAATCTTTGGTCTGTTATAATCCGAGTAAGAGACTAGTTGTGTAAGGGAAAGATGCATCACTTCTAGTATACCCTATCTAAGATAAACTGTATTATTGTTTGATTGTTATTCTAAATCGCATTTCTGTTCAGTGGTCTGATCTAAAGGTAGATCTCCCTTTATGAGAAAGTTTTTATCTTAACGGGTTAAATCATAACCATTCTAAGGTCTAAATTTTAAAATCACATTTATTTCTTTATATCTTTAAACCTAAGAGTATACTCTACTATATAATTTTACATCCTAAAATATTAAAGTCTACTGCTAAACCCTAACACTTTAAATATAAAATGAACAAAATGATTGGTGAAGGGTTTTTAATATTTTGGGCTGACCCTAACGAACAATTATAAATTAATTATGAAATCTATTTTGCATTTTTAAATTATGATAAAAATGACTTTGTTTTTAAAAAGTATGCATGAAGAACTTCTAGAATTTGGACTTATACATGAAACCAATTTTTTTTAAATGAAATTTGTTTTTGATTTATTTCTTAGTTTTTTGAAGTTTGAGAGGAAACCAAATATTTTTAATACCAGATCTGTATCTTATAGTGTAAATATATAACTTGATATTATCCAAAATTATTGAAAAAACATGCGGGGAGATCACAAATATTTTTAAAATACCCTTTGAAAAATTTAAAGTTTTTTTTATATTTTAATATTATTTTATTATTAAATATATTGAGTTGGACCTGGCTTAGCCATCCAGACTAGGCTAGGACAAGTCTAGCCCAACTTAGTTAGGTTGGGCTGACTGTTGGCCCAACATCCTTCTTATTTCTTTTGTTTTTTGGGTTGTGCCAGACCCGACCAAGCTATACGGGCTTGGTTAACATGGGTCCAACCCAGCTTATGAGTTAATTAATTTGTCTCCTGTATGTAAAATGAATTTTCATTTTGTATGCAGGGCTGATGCTAGTAGGGAAAAGGAAAAGGAGAAGAAGAGAGAAGGGTATTACCTGGCATGGAAGGAAAGGTCAGTTGGTCCTACTGTCAACTGATGATAGAGCTATGGGTGGAGACGCCATCGACTAGTGGTAAAGCTAGTTGCTGGAAGAAAGTTTGTGGTGGAGAGGAAGGAGTTTGCAGTGACCACTCTTGATGTTAGGGTGGATGGTTGGTAGTCATGTCAGTGGCTCTAGGTAGCGTTAAGATTGTAGTGGCTGAGGACGCTACAAAGGGGAGGCAAAGTGGTTGAGATCACGACAAAGAGAATGAAATTACAGAGAAAATGACAAAAGATGATTTTTTTTTTGCCAACTTATCATATTTATTTCTTGGTGCTCATTGATTGGAATCCACCCCTATTTATAGGGGATGAAAGAGGAACATTTTGTCTCTTTCAAGGACAAATCTTGGCATTTGATTATAACTAGGAAGATCTCAACCATTGACTCAAAGTGACCATCATGAATGGTCAAATTTGGTAGTTAAAGGCTGTCTGAGTAGGCTACTTTGGGTCGGCGCCATGGGCATTGTGGTGTCAATCAGCCAGAAAGGACCATATTGAGATGTAGTCAAATGTCAAACCATCATTTTCATGCAAGTTTTGTCAAATTTGATGGAGAGATGAAGCAATAAATGCCCCTAAAAAGTAGACCCCTAAGTAGTCTTTTTAGGAAAAATAAAGAAGAAGATTAACTTTACCGAAACAACATCATTTTGGTAAAGTTTAATTTAATCCCTCGATTTATGATTTCTCTCAATTAGATCTCTGATTGGCTTTAAACTTTTAATTTTATGCAATTTTATACATGTCAAACTTCAACCCCGAATACTAGCGCCTTTTTCACATTAGTTATTGGTCTTAGATTTCTTTAATTAAGCCCCTAATTCACCATTAAACATTCAAATCTCTTTAATTTCACCTCTAATTTCATTCAATTTTATCCCTAAAGTTTGGTGCCTTATCAAAATGATTATTGACTGCAAATTTCTTCAATTTAGCCCTTAATTGATCCTAAAAATTTCACTACCAGAAATTCGCTTAATAGCAATGGATTTACTAACAGAATATTTTTGTCAGTAATTTGAGGTCGAACTTATCGATGAAATGTTTTCCATTCATAATTTAGTTGGTAGTTACCGACAAAAAAATTCCATCGGTAGTTACCAACTAAATTACAAATGGAAACTTCAAAATTAAAAAATAAAGGGCAGTTCGCTGACGTGGAGGTTTTTGCGGGTGATTTTTGCTGATGGAATCATTGACAGATTAAAAATGACAGCTCCATACGGTGACATGACCAGTTTACCATTTAAAATTCCAACAGAATTACCGAGGTATTTGAAATAGTAGATCCATATGGTGATGTGTCAATTTTTCCATTAGAATAGTCGACGATTGCATCGACGGGAATCATCCATCGGTGAAACCGTTGGAAAAAAGTTAATATATGTCCTCTCTGCCGACCCTCTTCTCCCCTATTTCTTCTTCTTCTTCCTAATTCCAACTCTTCTCATCTGCAAACAACCACCCCCTCTCCTCCAAACAAAAATCTCCCTCATCTTAGCACAACAAGTTATATTTTTTGAAGTTTTGTGGTAACAGCATCCGTGTTCTGATTTACCGATGGATTTTATCAATTTTTGTAAGTAATTCTATCTTTTTAAATTCTAACATTTAAATGTTAATTTTTTTTAGTATATGTATTTTGTTAGTAGATGTATATGTTGTATTGTTATTTCTCAAACAAACTTGTAATATATGAATTTATAATTTTATACATGTTATGGTTTGTTTTAGATTTTGTAAGATTGTATTTGTTTGTAAATTGTTAAAATTTTATGGAATTACTGAATTACATGTGCTGTTTTGAAATAATTAATAGTTTGCTCAATGGGCCCATTTTAAGTTTTATCAATGGTATTGCGAAGTTGTAATTTTTGTAAATTTATATATATTAATTTGTATGGATGTTGATAAATGATAATAAATATTTATTATTTATGAGAATTTATGATTGGTTTGTTAGATAATCTTGAGGTAAACCAATATTTTTGCAAGTTTATTTACCTAACTTAATTAATTAATACATGTTGTCATCATAATTTTATAGAGGTTCGATATAAGTCATGGATGATCGTTCATAGATGTATCGAGATTCACCCCAATGATTGCGGAGGATGGATTATTATAATGGGGTTCAGAGTTTTATTAATTTCACAACATCTATTTTCAAAAATTTTATTGGAGGCAATATTAGGTGTTTATGGAGGAAGTGTCAAAATAAAAAGTATCTGCATCCAGATGTTGTAATGATGCATCTTCTACACAAAGGGTTTATGGAGAATTACTAGTGTTGGTATGCATATGGAGAAGTATTTGTTAGTAAGAAGAGAATGGGAGAAAGGGTGGTTGGGTCAACTTCTAGTGCTAGCAACGTGTATGAAGCGACAAATGACAACACTAATCCTTACAAAAATATGGTTATGGATGCAATGAGAATGAATCAAGGTAATGTCAGTCAATGTCCAATCATAGAAGAAGAATCTAATAGAAATGCAACTAGGTTTTTTGATTTGTTAAAAGATTTTGATGAACCATTATGGGATGACTGCACAAACCACAGTAAATTATTGGCTATAGCATAGGTGTTCACTATCAAGTTAGATCACGGGTTGAATGAGGCTAGGTATGAAAAAATTATTGAATGGCAGAGAAGCATTTTACCTGAAAGGAACAGGCTGAAAGAGAACTTTTATGCTATGAAGTCTATGATGAAACCCCTCGGTTTAGGATACTAAAAAATTAACATGTGCTCTAACTTCTGCATATTATACCACATTGAAAATGCTGAGATGACCGAGTGCATAACATGCGGGCATTCCCATTACAAACCCAAAACTGGCAAGGAAAAGACTCTAGTGGCATATAAAAAACTTAGATACTTCTCAATCACACCTAGACTACAGAGGTTATTCATGTCACTAAGGACTGCTGAGCATATGACATGGCACTAAGCACATGATGCGATTGATGAAGTGATGGCGCATCCTTCTGACGGCAAAGCATGGAAATTCTTTAACAGTGTGCATCCTCACTTTTCAGCTGAATCAAGAAATGTGCATCCTAGGTTGTGTACAGATGGATTCAACCCATTTGGGTCATTTGCTTCTTCTTATTCTTGTTGGCCAGTCATACTCATAGTTTATAACTTGCCACTAGGAATGTGTATGAGGTCGAAGTTCATATTTTTATCTACTATCATACTCGGTCTAAGCAGCCCGAGGTGGAATATAGATGTTTGTCTTCGACTGTTAATTGATGAGCTGGCGCAGTTGTGGTCCTCCGGAATTCTGACTTATGATATATCGAGGAAATTTTTTTTTCTTATGAGGGCGACTTTGATGTGAATTATCAATGATTTTCCAGCTTATGAAATGCTTTTTGGTTGGAGCACGCATGAGAAACTAGCATGTCCATACTGCATGGAAAACAATAAGGCATTCACACTAGCAAATGAAGGTAAAGCTTCTTTGTTTGACTATCATTGTCGCTTTTTACCACTTAATCATAGGTATAGAAAGAACAAAAAAGGTTTCTTTATTGTAAAAGTTGAAAAAGATATTACATCCCCGTGTCTTTTTGGTGAAGAATTACATGATGTTGTATCAGAGTACAGTCATATTGTGTTTGACCTTCATTCATGTAAGCAAAAGTTTCCTAGTTTTGGTTTGACCTATAATTGGGTAAAGTGAAGTATCTTTTGGGAGCTTTTTTATTGGAAGATCAATATGCTCTGCCATAACCTTTACGACATGCACATTGAAAATAACGTGTTTGAGAACATTTTCAACACCGTCATGGATATGAAAGGGAAAACAAAGGACAACATCAAGGCTAGATTGGATATAGCTTTATTCTATAATTGTAAAAAAATGGAGTTGGTTTATAATGAGTCACAGGGTGCAAAACCAAGAGTAAGCTTCATGTTAGACAAAAACACACAACTACTAGTCTACAAATGGCTTAAGAATCTGTATTTTTTGGATGGACATATCTCGAACAGATCAAGGCTAGTTAATATAGAGGACTACAGATTGTATGAAATAAAGAGTCATGACTGCCACGTGTTTATGCAAACACTCATCTCATTAGCTTTTCGTGATTTGTTGCCAAAGGGAATATGTGATGCCCTCACGAGATTAGTTATTTCTTTAGAGATATATGCTCCAACAAGTTGAATGTTAAGTATATTAAGAGGCTTTAAACGAATATCGTCGAGACATTATACAAACTTGAGATAATATTCCCTCCATCATTTTTTGACTTAATAGAGCATCTCCTCATACATCTACTGTTCAAGGCAAAAGCTGGAGAATCGGTCCAATATAGATGGATGTACCCATTTGAACTGTTAGAAATTATAGTTGCAATGTAATTCATATATGAAAGTATTTTCTATATTTTTCTTAATTGAAAATACTTGATTAATTTAATGCAAGTACTTGTTTAATCTCAAGAAAAAGGTTAAGAACAAGGTGCATGTTGAGGCTTCGATATGTGAGGCCTATATTATCGAGGAGATCTCAATATTTATCTCATACTATTTTGAACTTCATCTAAGAACAAGAATCAATCGCGTACCATGACATGATGATGGTGGTGAAGTGCCTTTCAATGGAAACTTGTTAATATTCTCCAATTATGGACAACCCACACCTAAAAATGCCGTAAAAGGAAGATATTTGTCCTAAATACAGTTCAAATAACCACACAACTATGTTTTATTTAACTGTGATGAGCTGAGACCTTTTATTCAATAAGTTTATATATGTGTAATACTAATTAAACTTTGTTAGTAATATATTGTTAATTATATATTTTAATAACATACACTAATTATCACTTGCAGGCAATATCGACAATATTTGCTCTCCAATAACACACAGATGATTGAATCCTAGATTTTTCAATTACAAGATGAATAATTTACCACGTGGTTCAAAACACATGTAAGCACTATCATGAACTCATTCTAACTTGCAAAATTACTGTATGCATGTCATTAAAATATTCTTGTTCATTTACTGTTTATTGATATATATTACATACAAGGTTTATCAAACGAGAAAGAGTGCACCTAAGTCATTGTCTTCACTAAGCTTGGGGCTTAAAGAAAAGTTAAATGCTACAATGGGTATTTTGTCAATGGATATGTTTTCCATACTGAAGAATACTGGCATGGAAGAAAGACATACAACAACAGTGTTTATGTTAAGGGATCCATTAATAGTGAGTTAGAAGTTGATTACTATGGTAGATTAGAAGAGGTCGTCGAATTGCAATATTATAGCGAGTATAATAGAGTGTTTTTATTCAAATGTTATTGGTATGACACGACTGACAGAGGAATCAGAGTTGATCTGTACTATGGTTTGGCCAAAATCAACTAAAAAACTAGACTTCTCTACATAAACGATGTCTTTGTTTTCGTAAAGCAATGGTAACAAGTTTATTACATATACACCCCTTCATTTAGAAGGGATCATTCAAGAGTGGTTTGGTTGTCCGTTTTAAAAACAAAACCCTGGAGTTGTGTCGAGGTTGTTCAGGATGAGAACGAAGATACAAGTGTGCAAGATAAAGTCTTTCAAGTTAGTGAGTTGGTTGAACCATATCAAGTTGCACCTTTGATTGACTTGGAAGAAAATTCAAATTTTCATGTTTTCGATGATAGTCTTATTGATGTTGACGCAGAGGAGTTAAATATTGTTTTGAGCTCTAGCGGACAAGCAAATATCTATGAAGATTATGATATCCATATTGAAGATTGTGATAAAGGTGACGACTATTCAATTGATGACAAAGAAGAAGAAAATTCTGATTAACTATTAGAATGAAGCCCTTTGTAAAACCCTTTTTTCATGTAATATAGATTATGGATGATATATTTTGTAAAACAAAATATTTATTGTTTAAGCACTATTGTTATTATTTTATGCGATGGAAAGTTTATCATTTAAGTGTTTGCAGGAAGGTAAATAGGCAATACAAATACAATCTTTCTTGTACAATGCCAAAATCATCGACATCCATACCGACGGAGTTCATTCCATCGACCTTTCACAGAGAGTTCTATTTACTTGAAATGCCACAATCATCGAAATCCATACCGATGGAATAGAGTCCATCAGCATTTCACAAAAAAATTGAAAATAATTACTTGAAATGCCACAATCACCGACGTCAATATCAATGGAGTTTATTCCGCCAGCCTTTCACAGAGAGTTCAAAAATATTTACTTGAAATGCCACAATCACTAACAAAGTGGCTAAAGGCCATTTCATCAAAAATTTGTTGGCAGGTTAATATTATCAATGACATTACCGACGAAATATGCGAATTCCAAAGAGCGGTGCATTAAATGTTGGTGTGAAATTTAAAAATTACCAACAGATTCCAACACTTCACCGACGGAATAAATTAAAAGTAATAATTATTTATTATTTTGTTGGTGAATCCATCGATAAAACTGCCTTATAAATCCCAGCAACTGCCCATTCAGTTCATTTTTTTTCCTCTCCTCCGTTCTTAATTTCCCCTCTCTTTGATTTTTTTTCTCTCTCATTTCCTTCAGGATTTCTGCAAAGGTTACTAACCCCTACGAGCTTAGTAACTCGGGTCGCAGATACTGATATGTAGATAGTGCAATGTTTGATTCCCTTAAGCTTTTCTCCTCAACCCATGTAACAAGCGTTGGGCCAATAGCTCCCAAGTCAGTTGACTTTAGGGTATTAGGTGTTAAAACACCCCTTCGGACTTAATTGCTTAGGTTAGGGAGGCTACGAAACCAAACTTATCTACATTTTTATTATCATCATTTTTTTTTTCTTTTTCTTTTTTTTTTTTTCATGTTTTTCTTTTTTTCTTTTTAATTATATACAATCCCTTTCCCTTAGTTGTTACCTTTAACAAAAGAACATAAATAATGTAATAATCCAATATGCAACCCACAATCAAATGTTAAAGTGTGTGTGTGTAAATTAAGGTTTAAAAATACATGTTAAATAAGTATATGAGCAGAATTAAGTGGTAACAATACGAGAGTTTGTAAACCTGAATATTTCAGGAAGTATTATAATAGACCTTGTTAAGAATGGTTACTAAGATGCGTCTCAAGAGTCACTTTAACAAAAGAACTCCTTTACTCTGCCATCCTAGTAACAACAATTATGCACATGCTTTATGAAATGAAAAATAATTTTTTTTTTTATCAACTACTACCCTCTCCCCCCAACCAAAACGAGACATTGTCCTCAATGTTCTAAGGTAGAAAGATAGAGTATAAAAGATATCACCTGAAATAACGAACACTGACAAACCTGAAATACACTAAAACAAAAATAAGAAATGACAAAACACAAATATTATGCTATTAATAAAAAGAAAAGACACAAATTTTTACAAGCTAAGACTCAAATCGCAGTTGTGATTGTGGCTCACATCTTCCCTTGGTTTTACGTCCAAGAACGGCTTAAACGCCCTCTATGGGTCGGGGATAGGCTTCCCATCCAGTTTTCTTAAAAACTGGCAAACAGGGTCTTTTTTAGTCAGATTCCCAAGACTATGTCGATCATGTTCTTTATGAAATAGTGGCCATAAATCATGAATTACACGATGCACATCTCCACTAGGATGCGTTTCAAGAGTCAATAGAAGATTATCTAAAGACTCCTTACTCAGGCCATCCTTAATGAATTGTATTTTATCTTCACGGTTTATAGATACCATTCCTAAAGAACGACATTGTGTATTACAAGTCCATCTAGCACATCGATGACAGACATCCAGTCGTTTTGCACGACGCTTCTTTGCAAAAGTGCTTTTACCTGTTCCAGGCATGTGTGAAATGAAGTTAGAGGACTCACCTGATAATCGGACCTTTGCTTCAATCAACCAGCGAATATCTTCAGGAATTCCACGATTCATTAACAATCTCAATCTTGCACATCTAGCACGGTAAATTTTTGTAATCGCATTCTGAGGCAGAGCGAGAAAATACTTTTTCAATTTTTCAAGATTAGTGTCCATTTTCAAATGAGAATTGGAAGAGAGATTCAAAGAATTGCACAGATATATACATAGATATCAGTAATTGTGGGAAACTGAAAGAACCGACTTAAGTCACGGAGTACCGTTATCCGCCATTTGACCGGGGTGAGAGAAACTAGCAAAAATCACTCAAAAAGAAACACAAAAAAGAAAATGTGAGAAAAACAAAATAATCAACCTTTATCTACAAGATCATTCAAGTCAGCTGATTCATTTTCACTAGGAAAATTATCAAAGTAAGCTTTCAAACGATGTCCATTTTTCTTAAAATCATTGTCATTCATTGAATTCTCAATATCACAGGCCCCATAAGGATTGGTCCATCTTAATCTTAGCTCTTTAGGGAGTGCATAGAGTTGAGAATCATAAAACAAAACTTTTTGACCAGTGTCAATTTTTTGACAATTTTCACAAGTTTTACAGAATGCATGTGTGTCCTTGAACATGGTGGGCCAATAAAATCCATTTTGAAAGATTTTTGCAGCTGTCTTTTTTGACGAGAAATAACTTCCACATGCTTCAGAATGACAAAGTTTAATGACACTACTTACCTCATTGTCGGGAATGAATCTTTGAAATATTTGATCAGGACAATATTTGAATAAGTTAGGGTCATCACAATAAAAGCTCTTCACTTCGTTCAAAAACTTTTCTTTTTCTTGGGTACTCCAATCAGCTGGCAAATCTCCTAAAGAAAGAAAATTGATATTTTTATCATACCAAGGCATTGGACTAAGAGAAAGTAAGGATTTGTTAGGAAAGTAATCATCGATTGGTGTGATGTTAGATGTCAAATCTGTTGTCACTGTTGACAAAAGATTCGCATCAACATTTTCGGTGCTTGTTTCATCCGTGATTTCTTCCTCAGAATAAACCATTTGCAAATCTTGAGTTTCATCCAATTCATTTTTACTTAAAGTAGATTCAAGTTGATCATAAACTAATTCATCAATATGATCTACTTCTTGTAAATCATTATCATCTCCAGGTTGCTTGCAAATGTTGAAAATATTCATCTCCAATGTCATGTTTCCAAATGATAGCTTCATCAGTCCATTCCTACAATTAATCAATGCGTTAGAGGTTGCAAGAAACGGACGTCCTAAAATAACAGGAAATGAATTACATGCTTCAACAGGTTCTGTGTCCAAGACAATAAAATCCACAGGATAAATGAATTTATCAACTTGTACTAACACGTCTTCAATTATTCCTCTAGGCACTTTTACAGATCTATCGGCAAGTAAAAGAGATATAGAAGTTGGTTTTAACTCACCTAGATTGAGACTCTGAAAGACTGAATATGGAAGTAAATTCACACTAGCACCAAGATCAAGTAAGGCTCTTTCAATTTTATGCTCTCCAATAAAGCAAGAAATTGTAGGACAACCAGGGTCTTTATATTTCAAAGCATTATTGTTTTGAAGAATAGCACTTACTTGTTCGGCTAGAAAGGCTTTCTTTTTCACATTCAGTTTCCTCTTCACAGTGCATAGATCTTTCAAAAATTTAGCATAGGAAGGAACCTGTTTAATTGCATCCAGCAAAGGTATATTGATCCTTACCTGTTTGAAAATTTCATAAATTTCAGAGTTATGGTTGACTTTCCTTTGTTTGGTCATGGCATGAGGAAATGGAAGTGCTGGCGGTGAATCAGTCGTTTCTTTGCAATTTTCAGATTCATCCCCTTCCTTACCCTCAGATATTGATTCATCATATTTCTCATAAGGTTCAAGAGAGGGTTTTTCAATAACCTTACCACTGCGCAGAGTAGTGACTGATTTGACTTGATCCATGTGTTGGCTTCCGGAACTACTTGCATTTGCATTGTATTGCCCTTTGGGATTTTGTTGTGTTTGAGATGGAAACTTACCTTTCTCTTGGAAACTGAGAGCAGATGTTAATTTAGCAAGAGTATCTTTAAAATCTGTCATGTTTTGAGCAAGTTGAGTATTGATTGTCTCTTGCTTTTCAATAAATGCATGCAATGTTTCCTCAAGATTTCTTCTAGGAGGTGGAGCATAAGGAGGTGCATATCCATGAGAATTTTGGAAATTATGGTGTGCTTGAAACGGTGGTTGTGAAGTTTGTGCATTGTTGTTCTCACTCTTCCAACTGAAATTTGGGTGATTCCTCCAACCAGGGTTGTATGTTTGTGAGTATGGGTTATGGTTGGGCCTTTGGAAACTATTTAAAGCATGGGCTTGTTCATGGAGACATTCTTTAAAAGAAGGCAAGGTTGGACAATCGTTGGTTGAGTGTTTATTTGTTTCACAGATTTGACACACAATGTTTTCAACAGATTTTAATTGACCACTCTTTTTTAATTCTAGTGCCTCGACTTTTCTAGCTAAAGATGCAAATTTGGCTTGGAGGTCATGATCTTCCCTAAGGTTGTACATACCTCCACTAGATATATGAGGTTGAGTTTTACTCGGTGCCTCATAAGTACCCGCGGTGTCCCAATTTTGAGCATTTTCAGCTAACAAGTCTAAGTACTCCATTGCTTCATCAGGGTCTTTATCTTCAAAAGTTCCATTGCACATCAATTCAACCATTTGCCTATCTTTAGGTGTTAACCCTTCATAGAAATGTGAAACCAATCTCCATGTTTCAAAACCATGATGAGGGCAAGTACTAAGTAAGTCTCGATACCTATCCCAACATTTGTAAAATGTTTCTCCTGGTTTTTGAGTGAAAGTGGTGATTTGTCTTTTGAAAGAGTTTGTTCTATGAGATGGGAAAAACTTCTTTAAAAACTGTTGTTGCATTTCATCCCAAGCACGAATGGATCCTGGTCTTAAATTTTGTAGCCATGTTTTAGCTTTATCTTTTAATGAAAAAGGGAAAAGCTTTAATCTGATGGTGTTCATGCTACAATTTAAATTATTATATGTGTTGCAGACCTCCTCAAATTCCCTTAAATGCAAGTATGGATTTTCCAATTCTAAACCATGAAAAGAAGGTAAAAGTTGAATAATACCTGGTTTAAAATTAAAATGAGATGCATCAGGAGGAAAAACTATGCATGATGGTGCACTTGTTCTTGTGGGATTCATGTGGTCTCTAAGTGTTCTAGCACGGTTATTCTCATTATTTTCATTATGAAGTGATTGATTATCTTCTTCAGCCATATTTTGTGAAAATGATGAGGATACCCTACAAAGTCTACCACTTGATGTACGTGACCACACTCTCATGCACGTGTAGGAATAAAAAAAGAAGAAGAAAGCAAAAGAAGGAGGAAGAAAACAAAATAAAAAGAAACAAAAGAAAAGAAACAAAGTTATATACAAGAAAGGTGAAAAGAGAAAATAGAATAAATACTATAATTTATACAAGCACTTACCTCCCCGGCAACGGCGCCAAAAACTTGACACGACGAAAAGATTGATGTCTTCTCCCAAGTGCAGGAGTGTCGAAGTAATAAATAACCCGGCAAGACCGGGGTCGAACCACAGGGAGGTTAATTGTACAAATTATAAATTACAATAATACAACAACAATAACAATAACAATAGTAACAACAACAATAATAATAATAATAATAATAATAATAATAGTAGTAGTAGTAGTAGTAGTAGTAGTAGTAGTAGTAGTAGTAGTAGTAGTAGTAGTAGTAGTAGTAGTAGTAGTAGTAGTAGTAGTAGTAGTAGTAGTAGTAGTAGTAGTAGTAGTAGTAGTAGTAGTAGTAGTAGTAGTACTAATAATAATAATAATAATAATAATAATAATAATAATAATAATAAAGAAAGAGAAGAAGAAGAAGATGATGATGATGAGAACTTGGAGCTCAAATATTAATGTAAGGATTAAGCAATAATAATAACAAATGTCAAGGTTAGAGATTCCACTAATGGTATATCAAACAAGTATAGTATAAACTCTTATTATTGAATTGGAAACCACACACAAAGGAGGTTCCAATCAGATTATATATTGTTAACATGATTACATTAGTCATCTTATTCAATTAATGCTAATACTTGTAAATCTCGTCAAGCATTCATGATTATAACTTATGTTAACAACAAATCAAGTTCCTTTCATAGCTCAGGTGTCGGTTATACCATACATTATGGGCTATGAAAGTGCCAAGCATTTGTTGTACCAAGTGTTATACAACATAAATCAAGATTAGTCATTTAACAAGCAAAGTATTAAAGAGTGAACAAGATAACAAATATAAAACATGTTAGTATCAAACATTAAAGTCCATATTAAGTTTACACTATACTTATTCTCACACCATTAGTGTAACCTTTTTACCTTGACATAATTAACTTAGCTAGACATAATGAAAGAAAAGAAAATAAATAAACAAAATAAGAACATAAAAGTTAACTAAGTAAAGGAAAGGAAATGAAAGGCATAAACTTGATATTAATGAAAGCAAAGCATAAACATTACAAAAAATACAAAGAGAGAAAGGAAGAGCATGATCTTGAT
Source organism: Populus euphratica (assembly GCF_000495115.2). Lineage (NCBI taxonomy): Eukaryota > Viridiplantae > Streptophyta > Magnoliopsida > Malpighiales > Salicaceae > Populus > Populus euphratica. The sequence continues at coordinate 658,167 of NW_011499902.1, read as the reverse complement.
CTGGAAACCAAGATGCCTAAATGCATGGCAAATGCCTCCTTTTATAGGCCAAAATTGGGAACTATTGATTTGATGACTAATTGATAAGTGGGTGGCCAACTTTTGACTTGGTGACAATCCTTATCTTCTCTTGTCTGCCCAAAACGTCATTGATAACGTCAAAACTAGAGCCAGGTGCAAACATGAAAGTTGTAGGCAATTGTCTCAGCTATCTTGTGTAAAAAAGTCAGCTCATTTGGACTTCTAGAACTCCAGATATGGCCAAAATACCGAACAGTACTCGGGCTGGAAGACAGATTTGGGCTTCTTTGTTGTTGCTACAATTTGGACTTGATAATGGCCTTTTTAGATCTTGGGCTACATATAAAAGTTGTAGGCCTATGTCTTACCTTTCCATCCATATAAATTGGACCTAAATCTGAGATCTGTAGCTCTAGATATGACCCAATTACCGAACAGTGTTCCAGTTTGGATTGCACCGACATCTCTTCTCTAAGTTTGACCATCTCTTTATCCTTGCAATTTAAGTTCTTCAAGTCATCAATCAATCCTTTCATTTATGTGATAGGCCTGCATTAAAAATAGACATTTACCACAAATTATAGGTATCTTATATTATTAGATACATTATTATAAAACATGCTTTGGTTAAGGAGTTATTGATACTTCAAGTACAAAATGATGATATAAAACCATGATAAAAATGCACTTTTAAGTACTAATCACCTACGTTTTAGCTTTCTAGCCATTTAAACCAAATTGATATTTAAGATTTATAACTCTGGATATGACTCAATGACTGAACAATGTTTTAGTTTGGGCTAAATTAGTATCTCTTTTCTAAGCTTCACCTTTTTTTTATCTTCTCAATTTCAGTAGTTGAACTCATTAATCAATCCTTTGATTTATGTGATAGACTTGCATTTAAGATAAATATTTATCATAAACTAAAGGTATCTTATAGTATCATACTTGTTATTATAAAACATGTTTCAGTTAAGGAATTATTGATACTTTAAGTGCAAAATAATGATATAAATCTTGATAAAAATATATTTTTAAATACTAATCAGATATCACTTACGGAGAAAATATCAAATTTAAAACATCACATGGAGATGGAAAATGCAATCATCACATATATTTGTGCTTGTCGGATAAGGTTGAGTTCTCCTCTTAAGTTGAAGTTGATTAGTAGAGAAATAATAAGCTAAGTGACATCTCTTTTATATGTGTTATACATACGCCATCAAATTCTGTTATATAATTCAAGAGATTGAGGGAAAGAGATGACAAAAACAAAAGAATGACATAGCAACATTCTTCTCCACATCAAATCTTCAGTTCTGACCGCTCCTCGGTTAAAACAAGCCAAGGTGAATAGGAGAGCCGGTAGCACTAATCCAATCCCCTTGATAGAAAGGCTCAGCAGTCAATTTCATGGCCTCTTCATTATTAATGATATGATAGCCAGGCCACTTGATCCTTGCAGTTGTCTTTGCACCAGCTCCTTTATTGTTGTGCTCTGCATAATACAGAGTTTTGAGTCCAAACTCTCCTTGCCATGGTAGCCATCCATCAGGGTGAATAAAATCACCAATTGTTGATTCCATGATAATAGTTCTTGAAAATTCTTTCCAGGGCCTTCCAAGGTAACTCCTGATCTTGGTCTTTACAGGAACCAAGTCCATGTCTGGTTCGATGCGACAATTTTGAAGAACAATTCCTGTAGTTTCATGTCCGTCAACCCTACCCTGGGCCGTAATGAGATTTTGTTGGTTTTCCAATGGTTTCCGGACAGTAATAAGGCAGTTTTGGAAGATGGCAGCTGCATCTCCAAAGATGAAATCAACAGTGCCGGTAATGACACAGCTTCTGTAGAATTGGCGGTGTGTTTGTGCATACAAGGTATCTTGGTATCCTTCAAAACGACAGTTCAGGAATATTGCACGATCAGCTTGGACTCTGATAGCCACAGCCTGATGTTTCTCTGGACCTGCTGTGTTTCTGAATCCCATAGTTTTGCACAAAAATCCATCTCCTCACACCGCTGCAGAACGTATATTCCACGTTAAAATCCTGGACTAGGAGAAAGGAACTTGGAATGCAACTTCTAAGGCTGCAAAATTTGGTTCCAGTTTTTTATGTCATTTAGGCTGCTGATAAGAAGAATGAATCTAAGTAGCAATTTTTTTCTACTTTGATGAATTCAAATTGTATATTTAGCCAGATAATCTGGTAGCAATGCTATTCAGACATCATTCCGATGAACAAAAGATTTGCATAATGTAGTTGTTAGGGTCAGATTGTCGAAGTGATCAATATACCAAAAGTTGCAGTTCTGAAAGTTTGAACTCCGTCAGCAAAATTTTTGTTCCCTGTCACAATGGTCTTTTGTGATCCATCACCGTAGATAGTGATGTTCGCCATCTTCTTTGTTACTGTCACGGTCTCATCGTAAATTCCCTGTTTAACAAAGATAACATACCTGCATTACCATGAGAAAATATAAGCCATTTTTCACCCAAAATAAAGATGTTGGCTAAGAGCATAAAGCATTAACCGAAATGGTAGTTTAAGATATTTTTCAAAAGATGAATTATCATCAATTAACGTAATAGTTTCATATACCGATGTCGTAAAAATTGCATACCGTCCTTGATATTTTGCTGGCATGGCCGCCAATGCTTCGGAAATTGTTTTGAAGTCACCACTACCATCTTTTGCCACAGTAACATTTGGTTTTGGCTTGTCTTTACTAGCACCCTTCAATATTCTGCGATCCTCATTACTCATCCATCCAGGAAGGTCATCCTTGTTCAATGCGGGTGAATTGTCTTCCTTTGCCAGAAGCCGACGGTTAAGTGCTCCTGGAAAGGGAAAATTTTTCATGAATGAAGTTAATGATGAAACCATCGCAAGGGAATTGCTGGTGAACTCCTTGGATGCCTTAAATGTCTTTTCCATGTCAGATTTCAATTTTCCTTCAGGGAATCCATCAATGCAAGTTTGTTGGTAAGACATGACCGCACTGAGCCAATTGTTCAAGTCCGGGGCATTTTTAACAAGCTTTCCCAGATCATCACCAACATGGGCAACAGAGTCTTTCAATTCTTCTTTAGCATTCTCAACGAGTTCTAGACAATCTTCAAATGCAGCTTTCTCCCGTGGGTCGTCGAATTTGAAGGATGAGGCTTTCTTTAAAACCTTTTTTATCTCTTCGTCGGCTGCTTTGATTGCTATCTTGAGAAGATTTTTGGGTTGAGCCGAAGAAGGGTCCTTTTCCACTTCCTTCTCGAGGGTTTTTTGGCATGTCTCCTGGTAAGTGGTAGCATTACATACCGTTTTGATAACCCTGGTGACACGTGATATCGGTTTTGCGGATTCTTCAGGCTGAGGCACAGCTGATCCTCCATTGTTTCCTGGGCTGCTCTTGTGACTAGAGACAAGGGCGAAAACTCCAGCACCAACTATAACAAAGAAAGCAATACCTGAAACTGCTGCAATGGCAATTTTCTTTCGAAGTTTTTGTTGCCTTTCTGATCTTCTTCTCTCGGATAGAAGATCAAAATCTTGGAAAACCATTTTGACAACAATATTTTTGAGGCAGAGATCTCTCTGCCTTAGAATTCAGCCAAGGCAGAGAGAAGAAGAGATGCGAAAGATGGAGAATGTGTTTTCTGCTATTCTTTTTCTTAATGTTGCAACAACATCGTTGGTTATGAAATTACAGATTATTGTCAAGTAAACGACAGAAGGGATCTGATCAGGAGAGTTTTAAGGTAATCTATTCGAAACTTGGTTACCTAAGGGTTTTACAAAAATAGTTGAAAGAGAATTTGTCCCTCATAACCGCAGTTCCCGCGAATTCTGCGGCCTTCAAATTTGCCAACACTGCCATATTGTATTTGCACTTCCATGCCATGTCTCTGTCTTTCTTGATTTGCAAATTGCAAGGAAATGATAATTTCAGTATCTAACATAGCATCCAATAGTTTCGCCCTTAAATATGTTGTCTCCCACTCGTGCATGGATCATGGCCTTGTTATCCTTTTATTTTATATTTTTACCTGCTATACTGGACATGCGTGTGTGTGTGAAGGGAAAACTTACAGCAAGGAAAGATAATCCTGTGTATCCTTTCTCTCAACAATTCGTTAAGATTATATGCTAATAATAAATTAATACACAATCATATCTAAACTAGATAATAAATAAGTTATACTTGGTAATAACATTATAGTAAAGATCTTTAAGGAATTGCTTCAGTAACTTCTATAAAATTCCTCAAATTAGGTGCATACAAAGCTTATGTTATTTAATAAAACAATTATTGAAGATAGATTTCATCTTTAAGGAATCGCTAATTAACTCATTAAGAAAATTATGTCAGTGTATGTCCATAGAGGTGGTGATGGTGCTAGTAATTATATAACTAACAATTATATTAGATTATAATACATATGATCTTAGAATTCATGATTTAAATATTTAGAATAAATATCTAAAAAAAAGCCTTAAAAGAAAATATATTTGGATTTATAGTAAATCCCTTTAGAGATTGAAATATCGGGTATGAATGAATAGATGAAGAAAATCTTGTTTTTCTTTTAAACCCTTTTTAATTATTTGCGTCATCGTATTGTTATAGATAAAGAAAGGATTAATTTTCTTTCTAAAAAAATTAATCCCACCATATATCATAATTAAGTAAAAACTAAACATGACAGTTATAAACCATTTGTTTGATATAGTTTCTTTCATATAATATAATATTAGTCTTTATGTAATATAATTTGTGAATGATAATCACATAATCAGTACAACAATAATAATTTTATAAAATTAATTCATATCATCATCATTCTAATTCATGTATGTAAAAAAATATTAAAAATATTTTTTAAAAATAAATTTATAGTGTCAAATACATAATTATATGATATAATATCAACAATTGTATGTCATGTACTCATTCTTTTACATGATTGCTAAATATTTTCTCTCTTCTACGTTTCTCTCTTCTTTCGTTATTATCACCTTTGTCGGGTCTTTTATTTTTTTTGACCAAGATATAATTAACTTCAACTAGGATAGTGTCCTTACGAGGACTGCTGCCTGGATGATAGCCCCTTCTCAGAAAAAGGACAAGAAAGCAGTATTCTTGGAAATATCCTGTCGAAATATTGATGCGACAAATCGATTGAGGTGGGGTTTTTCTAAACTTTGTGCGTCAACAGACCTGCAATTAGCTTGAGACACGCTTCCCTTCATAATACATTAACAAGTTCCATAACATTGATGAATATTTTATTGAAGTAAAGTCTTGCAGCATTACCTCACAAACAGTGCCACTTCGATACAGAGTGCATTTGTAGATGAAAAACTACGGTCGCAGCCCATTACAAGAGCAAAACATGTTTACAATATTACATGCTAATTATAAAGATGAAGTGGGAGTCGAGGCTTTGCCACTGCAACAGTTGGGTACTTTCTCTGTGTTGCCAATCCAAAAACTTCATCTCGTTTCACATCTTCTGGTTTTATTCCAGGAGGCAATTCCCAAGTAAATCCGTGCAACATGTTAGCTAGGCTGACAAGAATCATCTTTGTCCCGAGGGGATAGCCAGGGCACATTCTTCTCCCAGAACCAAATGGCAACAATTCAAAGTTATGTCCTTTAATATCAACTCCCTTACCAATGAACCTTTCTGGCCTAAAATCCTCAGGATCTTCCCACAGATCAGGGTCTCTACCCATACTCCATGTGTTAATGAAGATTCTAGTTCCTTTAGGAATGTCATAGCCCCCAACTTTACAATCTTGAAGTGCCAAATGGGGTGCAAGCATAACAGCAGATGGATGCATCCTCATCGCCTCTTTCATTATTGCTTCTATGTATGGAAGTTGAGGGATGTCTTTCTCTTCCACCCATCTTTCTCTTCCAACAACTCTGTCCAGCTCGTCGGTTACCCTTTTGAATAACTGGGGCTTTTTCAAGAGTTCAGACATTGACCAATCCCCCATTGTAGCAGCGGTATCTGTTCCTCCAGCAATCAGGTCCTAGTCATCAAAATGAAAAACAGTAAATATTTTAAGCCAATGGGGACTAAAGGGGAAGCATGTCTGAGATCCAAATGCAACAACTCTTGAACTTTGAGTAAAATAATGAAACAAAATAGCCAAGGCATCCGTCTCGCCCCTCTCCACTGACCAGAACTAGTGATTGACTACGCCTACTTTTACTCGCCTTTTCTTATTATCTTTTACTATTTTTAAATTTACAAAAATCTATAATATTGAACAAAATGAATTAACAAAAATCATTAATAATATATTTGTTCTTTCTAATGTTTTTTCCTCCAAACTCAGAAGCTTACGTACTAATAACGAGACTGAGAGAGTAATATGTATGTATCATCACAATCTATATTCTACTTTGGCTGTTCGGATGACAAAGTGAAGTCCTTTCTGTTTAGGGAAAAAAAAGGGAAATAAAGTGATCTATGAAGGAAAATGGAAAGGAAAAAATAGAAAATAGTTGAAAGAGTTAATTAAAAAAAAATGAAATTACCTGTGTCAACCCCTTGATGTTGTCTCTAGTTAACTTAACTTCAAGCTCGGGGTCATCAGCAAGCTGCAAGAGCAGATCCACCATGTCTTTCGGCTGCCAGTTTTTGGTTGTTTTTCTCCTAACGTTGTGTTCATCAATGACATGGTCATGAAACTTATCAAATCTTACCTTGAGCTTTTTCATTCTCTTCACATACCCCTGCAAGTCCAAGAAATCTAGCCACGGGATCCAGTCCCCAATGTTCAACACCCCATTAAGCAAGAACAACTCATCTAGCATTTCCTGAAATTCCTCAAGGGTAACTATTTCTTTTTCGGATTCTGATGCACTGAAGTACTTCTTGCCCAACACAATCCTGCTAATAATGCTGAGAGTGTAATGAGAGAGATAATCTTTAAGCTCAATAGACTTACCACAGTTGCGATATAGTCGTCTTGTAAATTCACGCATCTCCTCCACTCGCATATACTCATAGGACTCCAGTCTTTTAGCACTAAACAGCTCAGTGAGGTAAATTTTACGACCTTGGCGCCAGTAAGGTCCATAGGGTGCCCAAGCAAGATCGGAATACTCATAAGTTGTGTACTTGCCAGCAGCAGTTTGAGGTCTGCTAGCAAACATGTGATCGTAAGTCTTCAAAATTTGCTTTGCCATGTCCAGCGATGAGGTAACTATAACTGGATAGGACCCAAAATAGAGCTGCATAGTTTTTCCATACTTGAGAGACAATTGGTGAAGAGATTGGTGAGGGAGAGGACCCAGAAGGTTGAAGTTGCCAATAATTGGCCATGGTTTAGGACCTGGCGGAAGTTTCAATGGGTTAAGCCAGGATTTAAAAAATTTTGGGAGGTAAAGAAGGGCAAAAAGCCATGCTACTACGAGAACAATCAACGAGAAAGCATCCATTGGCGAGATGAAACTCGTGGTTGCAGTAGATCGCAGTGTTGCTGGAAATTTGGTGCGGATTTTGCATGGTTTTATAGACAAGTTTTGCACTTACAACTGGGAATGGGGGGTCCTTACAACTGAGACACGACAACTAATTATTTTCTAGTTCCTTTTTCTTGTTTAGCTTAAAAAATGAAAACATTTTGCTATTTAGAGTGTTTCAGACCAAGAAAAAACCCAAATTTTTAGTATGATTTACTTCTTGTTCAAGGTGTTAGAGCATCTTATACCGGTTAATTTAATTTACAAGAATATTAACTATTATTGTTTTGAGATACTCGAACTATCAAGTGTACAATCATTTTCTAAGCATGTTTAAGTAGCAATGAGAACATTTTATGATATACAATTACTTCTAACTTCTTATGATATGCATTTGCTTTTACATAATCAAGAAATTTGGAGTTCAAACTTCAGTTATTAAAAAAAAAAACACATAAAAACTGCCGAAATTCTGCTCTACGGGACAAAATTATCATTAGATTTGAGATGAATGGGAAAAAAATTCAGCAGGTAATGAGTGGGTGCAAAAAGTTACAAATTCATATCATCAACTGTGCGAACTTGGGTATATTTTTATTTGTATTCTGGTAGTGATGCTTCAACATCTACTGATTTTAATCTGTACTTCGGTTTTCAGTACGGACATGCCGCTGGGAGTAGTTTCACTTTGTTCATGGAAATATATGGGAGTGTGTGTCTGTGTGTCTGTCTGTATGTATGTATCTGACACTGTCCGTCACCATTTTTGCAGTCGGATTTGATTGAAAAGGGCATACTAATCTGATTCAACAACCCCACTCGTGGCCGCACTCGCAAGAGTTTTATATGACAGAAAAACTCATCGTTTTCTTTATTTGATAATGTTTTGAATGTTTTTTAAATAATTTTTTATTTAAAAGTATATTAAAATAATAATTTTTTATATTAATTCATTAAAATAATCTAAAATTATATATAAAAAATTGATTTGAAGCTAAAACATTTTAAAAACACGATTGGATGGAACCTTAGTGTGTTTTTATTAAGAAAAATAGGTTTAAAAATATGTGTGTCATGATAAAATTATTGTGAGATAGTTTTTACTTGCAAAATAAATAAGAAGTCTTCAAGAAAGGAAAAGGTTTCCCATGAATCACAAGGGTAACCGAAGGTCGAAAAAGCACGCGCAGCGACTTGTCTCCACCAGGGAGGCTCAACAAGAAGTCAGCATCCGCCATGCTAGTAAAAAAAAATGGACACTCCTCTGCGCATCTAACCTTCAACAGCATTCAATGTTGACGGAGACATATATGATTTACCTCCTTCCAAGCCAATGCTAGAGGCTTCGAGGGAGGTAGCAAACAAGTAAATTGGATCACCATCTAATCGTATTTTGCAAGCACAAGCAAAGGAAGTAACCCCATCGAAGAAGGAACTCCAAAATCAGTGTAATTTAAGCACGTAATTCTTCCGACCCATCTTTTTCGTTGACTTTTATGCATGTTCTTACCAATTTAGTCTTCATAAGAATCTTAATAATTTTATTTGCTACTTTCTTATGTATGCCCATGTGAAATCTTACAACACTTCATAAACTTATTAGAAACTCAACTAGCAGTAAAGAAGGAAAGAATAACAGGGAGAGAGGTTCAGTCTGACATGTGTGGTTGGGTGGGTGGGCATGGAAGAAACAGATTTGCTCCAAATGTTCAATCCAATTGCATATTGGTGGAAAGTGATTTTCAATGTACCATTGAAATTAAAAGACGTAAATTCAATTATTTTTTTGTATGATTTGTTATTGAGATTTTAAAATCACAAAAAATGATAATTTAATGTTCTTTTAATTGAAAACACACATACATTAGAGGACAGCATCAAATGTACACTTCGAATATGATGATGATTCCTGTATGAATCTAATAAGATAAACACATATTCTTGGTGGGAAATATTGTCTAAATCTAAACACATTTGTACAGAATCGATCACACTTGTAAATATATAATATCTTTATAAATCGATATAGATATAACTTCTTCTTTTTTCAAGAAGACATGGACTGAAATTGCAGCTGGAGACCTGGACAAATTTCTAGTGCTGCCAGCGTAACTTCTGCTGGAACTGCATCGATTACATACGCAAATCAGGACCCTGCATGTCGACGTGAAGGATGAACCTAGCAGGCGACGACAGGAAATGTAGAGCAAGGCCTAATAACATTACAAAACTCAAATGGACTCACCAACCAACAATTTGGCTTCTAGTAGGAAATTCGTTTGATTTCTTTCATTCTTTTCCTTAAACAATAAAGGCACTTGGTATAGATTCTAGAAATTTAAAGGGCTAAAGGTGGGATTTAAAAAAAAAATAGCACAATTTGAAAAAATTATTGGTAAAAAAACATAAATATTTTTTTTTTCATGAAATAATATAGTTTGATAAACATTGTTTCTGATAATTTAACAGGTTTTGTAACCAATTGGTTAGTTATACATTATATTATTATATTCATACAAATATATATTTATTATTATACTACCACAATCTTTAGTTTACTAACGGAATTTTTTGTTAGTATTTGCACTATCATTTTGTTAGTAATTAATTTACAAACAGAATCATTGATGAAAATGCTCTTTTAATGAATCTTTTATCAGTAATTTTTTTGTCTGTAAGTTCATTGGTAATAAAAAAATATTATAACCAATGGATTTACCGATAGAAAAGGCAAGTAAAAAAAATTATCTACTTCATTTCGTCGGTAATTTCTTTGGAAAAATACTGTATGTAATTCTGTCAGTAATTATTTAAAAATATTTAAATATATATATATATATATATATATATTACAAAACTATAAAATAATTATATTAATATTAATCAACACTTTATAATAGTCAAAATGCTTGGAAAAAAAGAAGAAGAAAATCAACTCAAACAAATTTGCAAAAATAATTAAAAATTTTATAAATAAATCAACTAAAAATTGATCTCCTATAGAAAACAAAAAAATCCTACAACAATATTCATACAATTACTAGAAACAAAAAAATTAAAAATAAAATAAAAAACAAATATAATGAAAAAACATGAAAAAAGGGATTTGTTTTACCTTAATGTAGTTGCAAGTGAAGCTAAAAAGAGAAAAAAACCGTTAAGTATATTAATTAAAAAAACTGAGAAGAAAAAAAAAAGAAAAGAGAAAGAGACATACCTAAGCATGAAAGAGAAGAGAAGGAATTGAGGACATACCTATGCACAGAGGAGAAGAGAAGGAGTTGAGAAAAGAAGAAAAAAGGAAATTATGTTGTGAAATTAAGGATTCTAGACTTTCTATTGAGGTGTTTTACCGATAGCTAATTAAATATTAATATTTTTAATTATCTTGTTAGTGATTTTATTTATAATATTTAATTTAAAATTTTAATTTAATAAAAAAATTTAGAAACCATCAAATATCACAACACCGATGACTTTTCAATTCGTCAATTATTCTATCTATAATATTTAATTTAAAATTTTAATTTAAGCTAATTTTTTTAGAAAACCGCCAAATAACACCGATGACTTTTCAATTCATTAGTGATTTTGTTTGTAAAGAAAACTAATTAAGAGTGCAATTGAGAATTGAATAGTTTTAGAGCTCTTTGTAAAATACTGCTAGAAAATTTCATCAATGATTCCCTTTGTAATTGACATGATGAATAGTGTTCATAGTTTATTAATGATTTTATTCCATTGGTAAAAATAACACGTCATCATTTTTTTTCTTTATTTTAAATTATTTTCTACTATAATTCCCTCGATGAATATCGAGGGAATATTTTTATTGGTAAAACCATTAGAAATTTATTGATGGAAATATTCTCTAGGTATTTTCTTTTGTATTTATCGATTTTTTGATAGTATTAATAAAAGTTTAATTTATTTTTAATATTTATATAATATTAGATAATGAATCTAAAATTTGATTTAAGAATCTAAAGTAAAAATAAAGTTTATATGGCAAAAATGCTTTGCAAATAAAATTATAATATTATTATAATTATGAGAATCTTATTGCATCAAAGTATTGTTCCTAAACTACTCTTAGTCAATACTCTGTTAAATAGAATATATTTATTAAAACTATAGAGATTGATACATATTATATTATTTTATTTATGAAAGGAAGTGTTCTCATAAACTGAAGTATAAGAGATGTTAGGTTCTCGAATTCATACACTTAGTGGAAACTATGAAACAAAATTATTCAAGAGTCCCTAGGATCTTATTAGATAGATCTAGAGTTGTTTAGGGATTTATTTCATGAAGATTTGATCTTTGACTTTCAATAATTCCTTAATAGGTTGTCGTAAATCACAAGATTTTCAATTGTCCGACCTCCAACGATAATTCACATGAACTACCCATGAGAAATATTTTAAATCTCTATTTTGGAGAGAGGGATTGTTATATCTACAGTGTTAGCTCTTTATTATGTGTGTGATTTACATAGTTTTTCTGTCTAACAAATAACCACATCTCTTAAAAATAAGAGGCATGACTTACTATTTATAGAAAATCTGAAAATCATTATAAATTGGCAAAATAGCAATTTTCATCTTAATAAATATCCATATATTAATTCAAGATAAAAAGGCCATTTCCAAGTTCAAATTATAGCAATAACAAAGAAGTCCAGATCTATCCTATAGCTTGCGCACTATTTAGTGTTTGGCCCATATCTAAAGTTATAGAAGTCCAAATAACCTTCACTTTTTTTTTTAGAAAGTTGAGAAACTTTCCTACAACTTTCATAGTAGTTTCAATTACAACATTATTAATGACGTTTTGGATAGCCAAGAGAAGATAAGAATTGTCACTAAGTCAAGTGTTGGTCACCCACTCATTAATTAGTAATCAAATTAATAGTTTCTAATTTTAGCCTATAAAAGGAGGCATTTTCCATGTATCTAGGCATCTTGGTTTCCAGATCAAGATCATACTCTTGATTTCTCTCTTTGTATTTTTTGTATTGTTTATGTTTTACTTTTATTAATATCAAGTTTATGTCTTTCATTTTCTTTCCTTAGTTAATTTTTTTCTTATTTATGTTCTTATCTTGTTAATTTAGTTTTTTTTCATTATGTTTAGCTAAGTTTATTATGTCAAAGTAAAAAGGTTACACAAATGGTGTAAGAATAAGTATAATGTAAACTCAATATGGGTTTTAATATTTGATACTAACATGTTTTCTATTTGTTATCTTGTTCACTCTTTAATACTTTGATTGTTAAATAACTAATCTAGATTTATGTTGTATAACACTTTATACAACAAATGCTTGACACTCTCATAACCCATACTGTATGGTATAACCGATACCTGAGCTATGAAAGGAACTTAATTTGTTGTTAACATAAGTTATAATCATGAATGTCTGATGAGATTTATAAGTACTAGCATTAATTGAATAAGATAATTAATGTGATTATGTTAACAATTTATAATCTGATTGGAATCTCATTTGTGTGCGATTTCCAATTGAATAATAAGAGTTTATACTATACTTATTTGACATACCATTTGTGGATCCTCTAACCTTGACATTTATTGTTATCATTGTTTAATCTTTATGTTAATCTTTCATCTCAAAGTTCTCATCAACGTTTTCCTCTTCCTCTTCTTTGTCTTTACTACTACTCCTCCTCCTCCTCCTACTACTACTATTATTGTTGTTGTTGTTGTTGTTGTTATTGTTATATTATTATTATCTATAATTTATACAGTTAACCTCTTTGTGGTTCGATCTCGATCTTGCCGGGTTATTTATTACTTCGACATTCCTGCACTTGGGAGAAGACATCAATCTTTTAGTCATGTCACTAAGTCATTTTAACATCTAGTTGATATGAATGGATTGAGATGATTTAAGCAACCTTCTAGATTTATCTCTATAGATTTTTATATCCAATATATAGATTGATTCTCCTAATTTTTTTATAAAGAAATTCTTAGACAACTAAAACTTTATTGATTTAAAAAAAGATGTCATTTCTAAATATGTCATTCATATATAATATTTAGAAAAACCACATAATTCTCACTAATCTTTTGTAAATACAAGGTTTATTTATATTTTAATGAAATCAAATTTGCATAAAAAATGGATATGCCTACTCTTTAAGGTTTTCATAGTACATTTGTATATTACATTTCATGTTAGTCTTTTTCTTAAAGACTCACTTAGATCTATAGGGTTTTTATCTCTTCAACTGGATCAACCAAGTTCCAAACTTGGTTTGTACATGAAATACATAGCTTTAAGTCATTTTTTGGAATAAATATCATATATTACTTCCAAATAATTGGTAAGCTCATCAATTATGTGCAATATGTCATTCATAACTTATATAAGAGGTTTTTATCTCATTAATGCATGACATGTCCTACGAAATTTATAGAGATTTTATATTTGATTAGTACTTAAAAGTGCATTTTTGTCATGGTTTTATATCATCATTTTGCACTTGAAGTATCAATAACTCCTTAACTAAAGCATGTTTTATAATAATATATCTAATAATAGCCTAAGATCTAAAAAAGTCATTTTCAACTATAAATTGTAGCAACAACAAAGAAGTCCGAATCTATCTTCCAGTCCGAGTACTGTTCAGTGTGTGGCCCATATCTGGAGTTCTAGAAGTCAAAATGACTTGAATGTTTTACACAAGAAAGCTGAGATAATTTTCTACAATTTTCATGTTTTCAAGTGGCTCTAATTTTGACGTTATCAATGACGTTTGGGTAGACAAGAGAAGATAAGGATTGTCACCAAGTCAAGAGTTGGTCACCCGCTCATCAATTAGTCATCAAATCAATAGTTCCTAATTTTGGCCTATAAAAGGAGGCATTTGCCATGCATTTAGACATCTTGGTTTCCAAATCAAGATCATGCTCTTGCTTTCTCTCTTTGTATTTTTTGTAATATTTATACTTTGCTTTCATTAATATCAAGTTTATGCCTTTTTATTTCCTTTCATTTACTTAGTTAACTTTTATCTTATTTATGTTCTTATTTTATTTATTTATTTTTCTTTCTTTAATTATGTCTAGCTAAGTTTATTATGTCAAGGTGAAAAGGTTACACTAATGGTGTAAGAATAAGTATAGTGTAAACTTAATATGGACTTTAATGTTTGATACTAACATGTTTTGTATTTGTTATCTTGTTCACTCTTTAATACTTTGCTTATTAAATGACTAATCTTGATTTATATTATATAACACTTGGTACAACAAATGCTTGGCACTTTCATAGCCCATACTGTATGGTATAACCGACACCTGAGCTATGAAAGGAACTTGATTTGTTGTTAATATAAGTTATAATCATGAATGCTAGATGAGATTTACAAGTATTAGCATTAATCGAATAAGATGACTAATGTAATCAGGTTAACAATCTATAATCAGATTGGAACCTCTTTTGTGTGTGGTTTCCAATTGAACAATAAAAGTTTATACTATCACATTAAAGCTTTTTTCTTTTTCATTAAAAGATAAAGCTAAAACATGGCTATAAAATTTGAGACCAAGATCCATTTGTGCTTGGGATGAAATGCAACAACAGTTTTTAAAGAAGTTTTTCCCATATCACAGAACAAACTCTTTCAAAAGATAAATCACCACTTTCACTCAAAAACTAGGAGAAACATTGTACCAATATTGGGATAGGTATCGAGATTTGCTTAATACTTTCCTTCATCATGGTTTTGAAACATGGAGATTGATTTCACATTTTTATGAAGGGTTAACACCTAGAGATAGGCAAATAGTTGAATTGATGTGCAATGAAACTTTGAAGATAAAGACCCTGATGAAGCAAGGAAGTACTTAGACTTGTTAGCTGAAAATGCTCAAAATTGGGACACCGTGGGTACTTATGAGGCACCGAGTAAACTCAACCTCATACATCTAGAGGAGGTATGCACAACCTTAGGGAAGATCATGACCTCCAAGCC
This sequence comes from Populus euphratica, assembly GCF_000495115.2. NCBI lineage: Eukaryota > Viridiplantae > Streptophyta > Magnoliopsida > Malpighiales > Salicaceae > Populus > Populus euphratica. The sequence continues at coordinate 642,654 of NW_011499902.1, read as the reverse complement.
AAGTTTGCATCTTTGGCTAGGAAAGTCAAGGCACTAGAATTAAAAAAGAGTGGTCAATTAAAATCTATTGAAAACATTGTGTGTCAAATATGTGAAATAAATGAACATTCAACCAGTAACTGTCCAACCTTACCTTCTTTTAAGGAATGTCTCCATGAACAAGCCCATGCTTTAAACAGTTTCCAAAGGGGGCAACCACAACCCATACTCACAAACATAGAACCCTGGTTGAAGAAATCACCCAAATTTCAGTTGGAAGAGTGATAATAACAATGTACAAACTTCACAACCACCGTTTTAAGCACACCATAATTTACAAAATTATTGTGGATATGCACCTCCTTATGCTCCACCTCCTAGAAGAAATCTTGAGGAAACATTGTATGCATTCATTGAAAAGCAAGAGACAATCAATACTCAATTTGCTCAAAACATGACAGATTTTAAAGATACTCTTGCAAAATTAACATCTGCTCTCAATGTCCAAGAGAAAGGTAAGTTTCCATCTCAAACACAACAAAATCCCAAAGGGCAATACAATGCAAATGCAAGTAGTTCCGGAAGCCAACACATGGATCAAGTCAAATCAGTCACTACTCTGCGCAGTGGTAAGGTTATTGAAAAACCCTCTCTTGAACCTTATGAGAAAGATGATGAGTCAATCTCTGAGGGTAAGGAAGGGGATGAATCTGAAAATTGCAAAGAAACGACTGATTCACCACCAGCACTTCCATTTCCTCAAGCCATGACCAAACAAAGGAAAGTCAATCACAATTCTGAAATTTATGAAATTTTCAAACAGGTAAGGATCAATATACCTTTGCTGGATGCAATTAAACAGGTTCCTTCCTATGCTAAATTTTTGAAAGATCTATGCACTGTGAAGAGGAAACTGAATGTGAAAAAGAAAGCCTTTCTAGCCGAACAAGTAAGTGCTATTCTTCAAAACAATAATGCTTTGAAATATAAAGACCCTGGTTGTCCTACAATTTCTTGCTTTATTGGAGAGCATAAAATTGAAAGAGCCTTACTTGATCTTGGAGCTAGTGTGAATTTACTTCCATATTCAGTTTTTCAAAGTCTCAATCTAGGTGAGTTAAAACCAACTTCTATATCTCTTTTACTTGCCGATAGATCTGTAAAAGTGCCTAGAGGAATAATTGAAGATGTGTTAGTACAAGTCGATAAATTCATTTATCCTGTGGATTTTATTGTCTTGGACACAGAACCTGTTGAAGCATGTAATTCATTTCCTGTTATTTTAGGACGTCCATTTCTTGCAACTTCTAATGCATTGATTAATTGTAGGAATGGACTGATGAAGCTATCATTTGGAAACATGACATTGGAGATGAATATTTTCAACATTTGCAAGCAACCTGGAGATGATAATGATTTACAAGAAGTAGATCATATTGATGAATTAGTTTATGATCAACTTGAATCTACTTTAAGTAAAAATGAATTGGATGAAACTGAAGATTTGCAAATGATTTATTCTGAGGAAGAAATCACGGATGAAACAAGCACCAAAAATGTTGATGCAAATCTTTTGTCAACAGTGACAACAGATTCGACATCTGACATCACACCAATCGATGATTACTTTCCTAACAAATCCTTACTTTCTCTTAGTTCAATGCCTTGGTATGATAAAAATATCAATTTTCTTGCTTTAGGAGATTTGCCAGCTGATTGGAGTACCCAAGACAAAGAAAAGTTTTTGAACGAAGTGAAGAGCTTTTATTGTGATGACCCTAACTTATTCAAATATTGTCCTGATCAAATATTTCAAAGATTCATTCCCGACAATGAGGTAAGTAGTGTCATTAAACTTTGTCATTCTGAAGCATGTGGAAGTTATTTCTCGTCAAAAAAGACTGCTGCAAAAATCTTTCAAAATGGATTTTATTGGCCCACCATGTTCAAGGACACACATGCATTCTGCAAAACTTGTGAAAATTGTCAAAAGATTGATACTGGTCAAAAAGTTTTGTTTTATAATTCTCAACTCTATGCAGTCCCTAGAGAGCTAAGACCAAGATGGAGCAATCCTTATGGGGCCTGTGATATTGAGAATTCAATGAATGACAATGATTTTAAGGAAAATGGACATCGTTTGAAAGCTCACTTTGATAATTTTCTTAATGAAAACGAATCAACTGGTTTGAATGATTTTGTAGATAAAGGTTGATTATTTTTTTTCTCACATTGTTTTTGTGTTTCTTTTTGAGTGATTTTTGCTAGTTTCTCTCACCCCGGTCAAATGGCGGATAACGGTACTCCGTGACTTAAGTCGGTTCTTTCAGTTTCCCACAATTACTGATATCTGTGTATATATCTGTGCAATTCTTTGAATCTCTCTTCCAATTCTCATTTGAAAATGGACACTAATCTTGAAAAATTGAAAAAGTATTTTCCCGCTCTGCCTCAGAATGCGATTACAAAAATTTACCGTGCTAGATGTGCAAGATTGAGATTATTAATGAATCATGGAATTCCTGAAGATATTCGTTGGTTGATTGAAGCAAAGGTCCGATTATCAGGTGAGTCCTCTAACTTCATTTCACACATGCCTGGAACAGGTAAAAGCACTTTTGCAAAGAAGCGTCGTGCAAAACGACTGGATGTCTGTCATCGATGTGCTAGATGGACTTGTAATACACAATGTCGTTCTTTAGGAATGGTATCTATAAACCGTGAAGATAAAATACAATTCATTAAGGATGGCCTGAGTAAGGAGTCTTTAGATAATCTTCTATTGACTCTTGAGACGCATCCTAGTGGAGATGTGCATCGTGCAATTCATGATTTATGGCCACTATTTCATAAAGAACATGATAGACTTAGTCTTGGGAATCTGACTAAAAAAGACCCTGTTTGCCAGTTTTTAAGAAAACTGGATGGGAAGCCTATCCCCGACCCATAGAGGGCGTTTAAGCCGTTCTTGGACGTAAAACCAAGGGAAGATGTGAGCCACAATCACAACTACCTGTACATACACATGCTTGGTTTTATTATTGTGTTTTGTTGTTTCTTATATTTGTTTCAGTGTGTTTCAGGTTTGTCAGTGTTCGTTATTTCAGGTGATATCTTCTATACTCTATCTTTCTACCTTAGAACATTGAGGACAATGTCTCGTTTTGGTTGGGGGGAGAGGGTAGTAGTTGATAAAAAAAAAATTGTTTTTCATTTCATAAAGCATGTGCATAATTGTTGTTACTAGGATGGCAGAGTAAAGGAGTTCTTTTGTTAAAGTGACTCTTGAGACGCATCTTAGTAACCATTCTTAACAAGGTCTATTATAATACTTCCTGAAATATTCAGGTTTACAAACTCTCGTATTGTTACCACTTAATTCTGCTCATATACTTATTTAACATGTATTTTTAAACCTTAATTTACACACACACACTTTAACATATGATTGTGGGTTGCATATTGGATTATTACATTATTTATGTTCTTTTGTTAAAGGTAACAACTAAGGGAAAGGGATTGTATATAATTAAAAAGAAAAAAAAAAAAAAAAAAAAAAAAAAAAAAAAAAAAAAAAAAAAAAAAAAAAAAAAAAAGAAAAAAAGAAAAAAAAATGATGATAATAAAAATGTAGATAAGTTTGGTTTCGTAGCCTCCCTAACCTAGCCTTACTTGATCTTGGAGCTAGTGTGAATTTACTTCCATATTCAGTTTTTCAAAGTCTCAATCTAAGTGAGTTAAAACTAACTTCTGTAACTCTTTTACTTGCCGATAGATCTGTAAAAGTGCCTAGAGGAATAGTCGAAGATATGTTAGTACAAGTTGATAAATTCATTTATCCTGTGGATTTTGTTATTTTAGAGACAGAACCTGTTAAAACATGTAATTCATTTCCTGTTATTTTAGGAGGTCCGTTTCTTGCAACTCCTAATGCATTGATTAATTGTAAGAATGGACTGATGAAGCTATCATTTGAAAACATGACATTGGAGTTGAATATTTTCAACATTTACAAGCAACCTGGAGATGATAATGATTTACAAGAAGTAAATCTTATCGACGAATTAGTTTATGATCAACTTGAATCTACTTTAAGTAAGAATGAGTTGGATGAATATGAAGATTTGCAAATGATTTATTCTGAGAAAGAAATCACAGATGAAAAAAGAACCGAAAATGTTGATGTGAATCTTTTGTCAACAGTGACAACAAATTCGACATCTGACATCACACTAATCAATGATTACTTTCCTAACGAATCCTTACTTTCTTTTAGTCCAATGCCTTGGTATGATAAAAATATCAATTTTCTTGCTTCAGGAGATTTTCCAGCTGATTGGAGTACCCAAGACATAGAAAAGTTTTTGAATCAAGTGAAGAACTTTTATTGGGATGACCTTAACTTATTTAAATATTATCCTGATCAAATATTTCAAACATTCATTCCCGACAATGAGGTAAGTGGTGTCATTAAACTTTGTCATTCTGAAGCATGTGGGAGTTTTTTTTTTTATCAAAAAGGACAGCTACAAAAATATTTCAAAATGGATTTTATTAGTCCACCATGTTCAAGGACACACATCATTCTGCAAAACTCGTGAAAATTATCAAAAAGTTGATACTGGTCAAAAAGTTTTGTTTTATAATTCTCAACTCTACGCATTCCCTAGAGAACTAAGATCAAGATGGAGCAATCCTTATGGGGCCAGTGATATTGAGAATTCAATGAATGACAATGTTTTTTTAAAAAATAGACATCGTTTGAAAGCTTAGTTTGATAATTCTCCTAGTGAAAATGAATCAACTAGTTTGAATGATCTTGTAGATAAAGGTTGATTATTTTATTTTTCTCACATTGTTTTTGTGTTTCTTTTTTAGTGATTTTTGCTAGTTTCTCTCATCCCGGTCAAATGGCGGACAACGATACTCTGTGACTTAAGTCGGTTCTTTCAGTTTCCCATAATAACTGATATCTATGTATATATTTGTGCAATTCTTTGAATCTCTCTTCCAATTCTTATTTGAAAATGGACACTAATCTTGAAAAATTGAAAAAGTATTTTCCCGCTCTGCCTCAGAATGCGATTACACAAATTTACCGTGCTAGATGTGCAAGATTGAGGTTAATAAATCATGAAATTCCTGAAGATATTCGCTGGTTGATTGAAGCAAAGGTCTGATTATCATGTGAGTCATTTAATTCCTTCATTTCACACTTGCCTGGAATAGGTAAAAACACTTTTGCAAAGAAACGTCATGCAAAATGACTGAAAGTCTATCATCGATGTGCTAGATGGACTTGTAATGCACAATGTCGTTCTTTAGGAATGGTATCTATAAATCGTGAAGATAAAATACAATTCATTAAGGATGGCCTAAGTAAGGAGTCTTTAGATAATCTTCTATTAACTCTTGAGACGCATCTTAGTGGAGAAGTGCATCGTGCAATTCATGATTTATGGCCACTATTTCATAAAGAACATGATCGACTTAGTCTTGGGAATCTGACTAAAAAAGACCCTGTTTGCCAGTTTTTAAGAAAACTGGATGGGAAGCCTATCCCCGACCCATAGAGGGCGTTTAAGCCGTTCTTGGACGTAAAACCAAGGGAAGATGTGAGCCACAATCACAACTACCTGTACATACACATGCTTTTTTCAAAAGTAAATAAATAAATAAATAAAAAGAGAGAGAGAGTGTGTGAGACTCTAGCTGGCCTACATATAGATGTTATGATTGCCTTTCTACTTTCTCATCTATAAAACCCTCTTTTCCTTCCTTTCATTTCTACTCAACCCATACATTCAACAAATACAGAAGTGTGTAGAAATGGCAAGTTCCTCAAGTCATCAAATAAGAAATATTTGTGTTTTCGGTGGATCTAGTCCTGGGAAAGAAAAGGAGTTTTTAGAATCAGCAAATCATCTTGGTCAGGTGCTAGCTGAGAGAAAGATTCATTTAGTGTATGGGGGAGGCAGTCTTGGGTTAATGGGAGGTGTGTCAATAGCTGCATTTTTAGGAGGTAGTCAAGTTTTAGGAATCGTCCCTGAAGCTTTGGCACAAGGGGACATCATTGGAAAAACAATTGGAGAGGAACTTCAGGTCTCCACAATGTCGGCTCGAATGAATGCAATGTTTAACCATGCTGATGCCTTCATTGCTTTACCAGGTGGTCTAGGCACATTGGAAGAGATCTTTCATATTTCCTCTTGGGCTCAACTGCACATTCACCATAAACCCATAGGTTTGTTAAATGTTAATGGTTATTATGATAAGTTGTTGTCTTTTCTTGATCATGCTGTGGAACAGGAATTTCTAACATCTTCTGCACGACAAATCATAATCTCTGCTACTACTGCTGAACAATTGATTGACCAACTACAATCTTTCATTCCTGTGATTGATCCTTCCATGAGTCGCATAAATTGGTCATCTAAGGAAAGCCGTAAAAAGCTTAGATTGGATTTGAGCCTTCATTTGTGAATGTTTATGTCTTTTGGTTTTATTATTGTGTTTTGTTATTTCTTATTTTTGTTTCAGTGTGTTTCAGGTTTTGTCAGTGTTCGTTATTTCAGGTGATATCTTTTATACTCTATCTTTCTACCTTAGAACATTGAGGACAATGTCTCGTTTTGGTTGGGGGGAGAGGGTAGTAGTTGATAAAAAAAAAAATTGTTTTTCATTTCATAAAGCATGTGCATAATTGTTGTTACTAGGATGGCAGAGTAAAGGAGTTCTTTTGTTAAAGTGACTCTTGAGACGCATCTTAGTAACCATTCTTAACAAGGTCTATTATAATACTTCCTGAAATATTCAGGTTTACAAACTCTCGTATTGTTACCACTTAATTCTGCTCATATACTTATTTAACATGTATTCTTAAACCTTAATTTACACACACACACTTTAACATATGATTGTGGGTTGCATATTGGATTATTACATTATTTATGTTCTTTTGTTAAAGGTAACAACTAAGGGAAAGGGATTGTATATAATTAAAAAGAAAAAAAAAAAAAAAAAAAAAAAAAAAAAAAAAAAAAAAAAAAAAAAAAAAAAAAAAAAGAAAAAAAAAATGATGATAATAAAAATGTAGATAAGTTTGGTTTCGTAGCCTCCCTAACCTAAGCAATTAAGCCCGAAGGGGTGTTTTAACACCTAATACCCTAAAGTCAACTGACTTGGGAGCTATTGGCCCAACGCTTGTTACATGGGTTGAGGAGAAAAGCTTAAAAACAGCGCAAAGGTGGTGTGCTTTCGCAGCGAAATCAATTTACCTGTAAGTACGAGACACAGTAAAAGGATGACTTTCCAATGTAAGTTTTTTAAGGTTTTAGTTTTTTTTAAAAAAAAAAAATTATAACATAATTTATGAAGTAATTATTATTTCATTAATTTCATTTATTTTTAGGTTCATAAACATTGAGGTCGCCCAAGTAATATCATCGGTGTTTAAATCGTCAATGGAGATTCTATTATTTCAATGAAGTCAAATATCTAGGCATCATGAATGAATGCCTCAAATCAATGCATGGTTTGACAATTTTGAGGTTGATGTTAATTTATAATGTCCAACTTATTTATAATAAATTATTATTTTTTAAAAAAATTAATTATTTATATACAAGACAAATTCTGCTAGGACGGTGAGCATGACACTATTGTGAGGAGGGTGTGGGAAAATCAAGCGGCAACTAGGTAACATTGAAAATAATACAAGATATTTTTTAGCGAAAAATTTATGTTTTAAAATGTAATTTCCGTCTATGAAAGTAGGTTGCATGACTTTTGGTATGAAGTAGGTTGGAACGACGTTGCGGTTTGGAGGGATTTCAAATTGATATACATCCTGGAAGATATATGGCCACGCTATCTTGAGTACGTGACTTCTAAGCGGTTCACACGACATTCACAGTCCAATGCTGGTAACCATAATCGGCCAATTCATGGCTCGGTGACAACGCACACTAGCGGCTTCATTTCATTTGCTGCATATACAAAACGAATGGTAAGATTAATTTAAATGAAATATGTCATTAAATTAATTTTTTGTTAATAAATCTTTTTTCATTTTAGGCTACGTTTCTTGGACGTGAGCCGAACCCGATAGAGCTATTTGTGAAGACGCACATGCGGAGTCAAGATCGCCAAAAGGGGGCGTAACAATTTATTGACAACCACGTTCAACATTTCATGGTATGTTTGTTCAACTATTTTATTTTGTTAGTTATTATGTTTATTGAATTGAATATGATGATTACTTTTTTTTTATTTTTAGGAGACCTATAATAACCGGTTGAGGGAGAGATATAGGGACGATCCTTTGACCCATCCGGAATTCGATTTGGATTTGTGGATGAAGGTTAGATCATCTGGTGGACTCAATAAAAATTGGATTTACGAGCTCTCTAACATTATGGCCGAGAACTTGCGGGCGACCCGTAGTGTTTCAACTGTTGGAAGCTCCAAATCAATATCGAGCACCCAATTTAAGAAGTTCATAACCTTACAACAACATATGGCTCAGCTCATCGAAAAATATGACCACCTATCAGCGGAGTATGCACAACTCAAAGCAAAGCATGCACAACAAAAAGTGGATCATGAACAGTTTCGTGAAATGGTCATGAACATGGCATCACATAGTGGAATATGTGCGCCTCATCCTTTTTTGCCATATAACCACCAGCCTTTTCCTCTTCCTCCTCCACCACCACCTTTATATTAATTTGTAATAAATATTTATTACCTTTAATAGTTCATTTAATATTTTTTTTTGAAACACATTCAGTTTGTAATGAATATTATTTAACTTTTTTTTTATGTTTAATAGAAATTTTATTTGCATAATTGGTTTTTATTACCATTAATTTATATAATTTTATATTACGTTTTCTAAATATTTTTTAAGAAAAAAATAATTATAAAGGGTTTTACCGATGGAATGAATCTATCAGCATTTGACAGTAGCTGCCACATTCACCGATGAATTTATCGATGGATATATTCGGTCGGTATTTCATACATTCCCCGACCGATTTACCGACGGAATTCATTCATCAGCATTTGACAATAGCTGCCACAATGACTGATGAATTTACAGAAGGATATCTTTGGTCGGTATTTCAAACACTCACCGACAACATTACCGACAGTATGTGTCTGTTAGTACATCATACTATCACCGACGGGATAAATCCATCGATATATTTCAAGCGGGAAACTTTTTATTTTTGGCGCGCAAATTCTGTTTGTAAAACCATCGGCAAATTTTTTTTTGTGTTGCCAACCTAGCGACGAAATGCGGAATTACTAAAGAAAGGAAAGCCGACAGACGTATTCTATCGGTGAAGAAGTTGGTAAATAAATTACAGACGAACTCGTAATCACACACCGACGAAATATTTCCTTCGGTAAAACTGTGAAATCTTGTAGTGTTTGATTTTCTTGTGATTTTACTCTTGATTTGAACCAAATGACTTTGTAAAATTTAAATTTGATCCTTTAAAATTCAAATATTCTCTATTAAGCTCTAATTGTGCTCCCAAACTTAATTTTTCACCAATTAAGTCCCTAACAAAATTAATTTAACTTATTTAAAGTATAATTAAATTCTTGCACATAATTAAATCCTTTAATTAGACCCAAATTAATATTTAAACATAAATAAACTTTTAATTTATCCTATGATTAAATCAAATTGACCTATTAAAAATCTAATTATATCATTGAACTTAATTTTTATACAAATTCATCTAATAATTATTTTATTTGACCTTGAATCGATCGTTGTCTCTTAAGTTTTTGGCACAACGGAGTCAACTTTGTCCAAAATTGCAACTTAATTTTATACATATCTGAAATCCTTCCTTAGCTAGCCTTTTTTTTTTTTTTGAATCGCCAGTCTCCTTACTATTATTATATTTTTTTAAAAATAAATAAATAAATAAATTTAAAGAAATAATCTAGAAATGAGTTATGAGAAAGTGTACTAATGTAATGCAATTGTAAATAGTAAATTATAAACCATTTCTGACGTAATGTAAAGTGAAAAAGCTAGTGGCACTCCAACACAGAAATGTTTTCTTGCCTCCTCTGTGAAAATGTAATCCCATTTCTTCTCAACCATGTCTTGGTTCATCATATTCGTAACTATAACCTTTTTTTCTGCTCCATTTTCTATGCTTTTTGAATAGTGGGTTCTTTTTTTGTCCTTGTTTTTTTAATCTTATAACTAATATCTAAGATTTTTTTTCTTCTAATATTGATTTTTAATTTAACAATGCTAATATAACTTTGAATGACAAAGTTGTAAGAAAATAAAGTTTAATAATCAAAAAAAAAAAAGCGTTGTATGAATGAATAATGCGGTCAACAGGATGTTCAAAACCCCTAGTGTTTTCATTTCTTTTACAATTTGTACTTTAATTCTAATGTAATTACTTGTCCTGTATCCTATTCCTGTCTCAATATCAACACCATTGCCCCTCTCTTTTTTTCTAATTTCACTTTTTTATTAGTAGGACCTGAAGGAGAGTATAATGCCCCTCTTTGTTTCTTATATTTTAATTTATCCCTGTGAATCTAGTTGTTCCCTCCAAGATTTCAAGTTTATCAATGTCCACCTTGAGATTTCAATTGTGAATCAATTTTCCTCTTAATTTTATCTAAACTAACAAAAAAAATTAAAAAAAATTCAGTCCGTGAGTTTTTGAAATCTAATTTACAATGTATTTGATAAAATCAACAAATGTTGACCCTAAGAACGTGATGTAGTTCTTGAATCATCAAATTAAAAGATTCATAACATGGTTTATATTCTTTTTCTTTATTTTTTAATGTGCTCCATAGTTTAAAATTTCTTTCTTTTTGCATCTAATTTTTATTTTGATACATATTCTACTATTCTTAATGGAATAACGTTGTGAAATATTTTATGGATATAAGACATGATAAATTAGTAAAGTAAAATAAATTAATAAAATACTCCTTTGGTATGGGACTAAGTATTTAATTGAATATGGGTGTATATATTCTTTATTTTTATATTACGTTAACTAGCTAACATACAGAATCTTAATTAAAAAATATAAAAAGAATAAAAGTTCATAAAAAAATTATTTAAGGCAAAGGATGAAATATCATATTTTTTTCTAAATAATAAATAAACAAGCAAAGAAGCCAATGATTATATAAAGGGGTGTTGAAGATGCTACAACTATTTATAATTATATAAAAAAAACTCTAACAGAAGTAATTAGCTGTTAGTTATCCACCAGTATATATGCTTTTGTTGTTGATCTCTCCCCCCATCCTCCGATATGGTCTTAAGCAAGGATTAAGGACACCATAACAAAGATCAGCAAGCAGAAGACAGACAATGCCTGCAGAATCATTCAAAATGCAATTCAATTTTAATTGTACTTCAACCAAAACACTAGTTAGTAATGATGAGAGAAAATGTGACTTACATTTTTATTGGATGATGCTGAAGAATAAACTACTCCATTTGTAGGAAAATGATCCTGCAATCCAATATTATAAACTGGGGAACAATCAGGATAGAAGAGTCCATAGTTCCTTTCAGATGTTGGACCTGTTTTCAAATCCTCGTTAAAGAGAGCGGAAACATATGCTTCGATTGGGACTGATGGTCTTGCTGGTGTACCTTGCTTCTCCTGAATTCTTTTGAGCAAATTACTATGATATAGCCTTGCATTTTCTGGTGTTGATCCCACCTCATCAGGGTCACCCTTCGATGGCCAGCCTGTTTCTGAATTCTTAACTTCAATATCCGTGTGCCCCATTGCTTTCATTGCTGAATACACGGCATCTACTTGAGCATACAACATGTTATCATAAAGCAAATTAGTATTTGGATCTTTCATCCCTTTGTTAGGCTGGAAAAGTACATAGTCCAGAGAAATCTGAGTCGGGTTAGCCTTGTATGCAAAAAATGGATACGTATTGATAAAGAAAGGCGTCTTGATTTGAGAAAGAAAACGCAATAAAGGCTTGATGTATTCAGCAAGATCTTCTCGAAAAGTGCCACATGAAGGAGGATAGGAATTTTCCAAGATGTTAAAAGAATGTGGCGTAGTGATCATCACTTGTTTATCTAATCCAAGATTCACAAGAGTGTTATGAATCATTTTCATTGCTGGGAGAAGGTTAAACATTAACTGGGCATCATTACTGCTGAAGACCTCGTTTCCGACAGCGATGCAAGTGATTTTGGTTTGAGGGATATGGGGCTGAACATTCTGCTGAATCCAATTTTCAGCTTCTGTGGGAACAGTCATTTTTTGAATGTCCTCATTGCCAAGTCCAATAGTGAGCTCAATATCAGAATTGGAAAAGGCAATTAGGACATTGAGATCAGCATCAAATAGTTTTACCCTATGGACGTTGAGAGATTGAAGCAGCACAGCTGCTAGAGTGGGTGATGGGAGATCGTTGGCAGTCTGACCATAGTTAATCCCAAGTTCAACGCCATGGATTTGGACAGCTGAACCTGAGAAAAGAGTGACAAACAAGAGTTTTTAATTATGTGAACAAAACTAAAATCAAGAAAGGTGCAGCAAAAAAAGAGAGGAATAAGCACAAGAATCATCAAATATCATAACAAAAAGGAAAATAAAAATCTTTGGTTCAAAAATTAACAGAAAAGAAAGAATATTTTTTAAAAAAAGATCTCAGGACACAGAAAAGGAAACCTTTTTTCTGAAAATATATAGAGTAAAAATAAATATTACTATTATCAATTCATGATAATTGACATTGATCTTCAGTTTCACTAAATTCTAAATACCAATTCATAATAAGAAAACAATCAAGAAAAGAAATACAAAAAAAAGAAGAAGGAAGTAATCCAAAAAAAGAAAAAGCAAGTAATCCCACTAATTTATCATGAAATTGAAATTAAAAAAACTCTGTTTTCGTGCTTGAATAAAATACAGTGTAAAAGTAAAACAATATGTTCAGTAAAAAAAAAAAAAACAGCCCAACGAAGCAAAAGAATTATACTACTCATTTAGGTAACCCACAAGTTTAAGTTGTTCTTTCATTTTCTTTCAGTACTTTTCCAGGAAACCAAACAGAACATTGCAGGCACAAAAAGTAGTTAAAACAAGAAAGAAACATACCCCAAATAACCAGAAGCGAGAAAAGAAGACGCGAAAGGACTAAGCAAGTGGCCATAACTGATCTGTTCTTTGTTTAAACAAGGCTTGATGCTCCAAGACGTTCCACTTGCCAGCAAATTGGTGGCATTTAGGCAGACCTTTCTTCACAACAAAGCAGCACAAAAGAAATATAGTGAACGTCTTGTGCCTTTTATCTCTCTCTTGCATGGAATGTGAAAGAAATCAGTCTTTCGTACGGACAGACCTTCTCTGGGTTTCCTGTTTAGATTGCTGGTTTTAAACAATGTTAGTGTTTGGTTAAGCAACATGGGCAAATATGTATTAACATAGTGTTTAGCAACTCTTTAATGGATTAGGTTCTGAATTAAGGACGACTTCTACAGTTATTTGAAGACTTAATTAAAAAAATTATATTGACATGATAGATTATTCTGTATATTTATTTTTTGGTTCGTAAAAAGTAATTAATTATTCTATAACTATAAACCCAAAAAAAAAAAAAGAGACTAATTTCTTCACAATCATGCCGGTTAATTATTATAATTTATAATTAAGAAAAAATAATTCCATTTATTTCGTTACAAGTTATGAATGGTTAAGTACACCTTTCTCAATGCGTCGTAAATTTATCTTCTTATTTCGTAATTTAACTAATTATTCCCTAATTGTATATTTTTTTGGCTTAGACTGCAGGAACTTCCAAGAATAATAGGCCACTTATCATGGCGGATTAGGTAGTAAATTAGTAATCATCAACTACACATGGGGTTCTCCAGTCTTTACAGTCATATCAGCTACTGTGGCAGTGATATTAGCAGTCTATATAGTTGTGATACGATGGATGGATTATCTACGACCAAGCCAATGACTCTGGTGGTGGAAGAATACAAAGGACAATCAAAAGATTTAGGCATTCATGGTGAATTATTAATCTCTTACTCCAAAGAGATATTCATACTCAGAATTCAAGAAAATGACCGACTCATTCAACGGAAAATTTGGTCAAGGAGGATATGATGGTGTTTATAAATAAATCAAAATCTGGAGGGCAGGAATTTATTAATGATGTTGCATGCATTAGTAGCACTTCCCATGTAAACATAGTTACTCTTATGGGGTATAATTTGTTATGAGAGGACTAAAAGAGCTTTGGTCTATGAATACATTCCTAATGGATGTCTAGATAAGTTTATATGTAGTCAAGGATCTCAACCTACAGGCCATCCTTTGGAAATTGAAGTACCGTATGACATTGCTATTGGAAATCAACAGAGTTCCTCTCAGTGAAGGTTTTTGTCAAAAGATTTCTGATTTTGGTCTCTCAAAACTATGCAAGAGCAGGGAAAAGTAAGGTTTCGATGGAGGGTGGTTGCAAGAGGGACTGTTGGATACATCGCACCAGAAGTATTATGCAGAAACTTTGGAGGGGTTTCATACAAGTCTGATGTGTATAGTTATGGAGTGCTGGTTCTTTAAATTGTTGGAGAAAGAAAACATGATACTTCATCGGTCAAAAACCAGTGAAATGTTTTTTCTAGATTGGATTTATAAGCATCTTGATAATGGCGCTGGTTTGAATTCGATGCTTGTATATAAGGCCAAAGCATCTCAGATCAAAATGTGTTTTGACTGCGAATTTGTGTGGAGATTTTTATTGTTTGTTTTGTTTTTATCTTTTTACCACGCAAGCCATCAATAAAATATGTTCTGTTGAGCATGTAATCAACTAAGGAAGAGTGATTTTTCATGTGTAGCAAATTGGAGAGCCAGGTTCTCAGATCAAGAATGGCAAGACAGGAATCTGAGTAGTCAGCATGCCTGGAAGGAACCTTATTCCACCACTAGACCACAGGTTTCTCTTCAGTAAAGAGTGATTTTGTAAACCTATTTGGTCAAAACAACAGAGTATCTTATCATTAAATGCGATTAAAGACCATTTAGCTTCATCTGCTCTCCCAGAAATAACAGAATTCCATGCCTGCAGTACTCTTCCCCTCTCCCCTTCTCTGCAGATATGCATCCCCATCTCCTCCATACAATCTCTTTGCCTATCATATTCATTAGGGATGTTCAAAATAATCGATTAACCAAGAAAACTGAAGAAAAATTAACCGAAAAAACCGAACCGAAATGAAAAATCGATTAAACAAATTATCAAAATCATATATTTTAACAGGTTTGGTTCGGTTTTGGTTTTCAACCAGAAACTGGCACAAACCAAATCAGACCCATTAAAAACCAAAAATTACACAAATCTTTGAGGTATAAATAGTTAAATTGTAACGTAACCCTAACAGTTAATATAACCTTATTGCCTTTCATAAAAAGCTACCGCCTGTCCCAAAAAAATTCCCAATCTTCCTCTCAATTAATTTCCAATCTTCCTTTCCAGTGGGTTGTTCAATGAGTTTTCAATACGGAGGTCACATTTTTCAACGTCACATACACCCAAAGAAAATTGGAAAGCAATGATCTTCAGCGAAAACATGGTAAAGAAAATAGGAGTTATCTCTTTGCCTATCATAGTCATTAGGGGTGTTAAAAATAATCGATTAACCAAAAAAACTGAAGAAAAATTAACCAAAAAAACCAAACTAAAATGAAAAACCGATTAAACAAATTGTCAAAATCATAAATTTTAACAAGTTTGGTTTGGTTTTGAACCAAAAACCAGCACAAACCAAACCAGACCCATTAAAAACCAAAAATTACCCAAATCTTTGAGGTATAAATAGTTAAATTGTAACCTAACCATAACAGTTAATATAACCTTCCTGCTTCTCACAAAAAGTTGATGCTTGCCCCATAAAAATTCTCAATAATCTTCCTCTCAATTAATTTCCAATCTTCCTTTCCTAGTTTCCTAATCTTCCTTTCCAGTGGGTTGTTGAATGAGCTTTTAATACGGAGGTCATATTTTTCAACGTCATACACACCCAAAGAAAATTGGAAAGTAGTGATCTTCGGTGAAAACATAGTAAAGAAAATAGGAGTTAACAATTGTTTCTCTCCCTTGCTTTTGTATATTTATAAGCCTTTGTAACTTGAAAAGTTGTAGTAGCTTGTACTTGCTATATATACTCCATAGAGAAGAACAAAGCTATCTCAAAGAAAATATCTTTGCGCATCTGTCACTTCTTGTATCTTTTTCTTGTTCTTAACTTTTCTCCCTTTTCATTCTTAGTTGTCTTTCTTGTTGTAAGTAATGGTTGAGATCAATGGGACTAATGGCAATGGAAACCATGGTTGTAAAATCTATCTTCTTTCTTTGCCTATGTTTTCTCCTTGTCAAATGAAAAATCCAGATGATGGGATTAGGTTTCCAGGTTATTTTGCCAAAAAAAACTGGATTTAACAGTTTGAACCGATTTTCAGTCCATTTCGGTTAATATTTCATAAAATTAATATAATTCAATTTGATTGGTTTTTTAAGTCTATACCAAACTGAACCAAACCAAATTATGAACACCTATGATAGTCATAATTACTATAATCACAAGTCACATGCCGATATCACTTTGTGTGCCTGACAAAAGATATCTAGCCCGCAACAGTTTATTTGAATGGGGAAACATTCAAGGCATAATTGTATAAAAATATATAAGAGATAAACAAAAGAGCATAAGAGAGTTGCATGATAAGATTAATTAAAAGAAACTTAAAAGATAAGATTTACATAAAAGAAGGAACATGCAGATAGGATTAACCATACAAGTAGGTGTAATAAGCCACTTAATTAAAAAGCAGTAGTAACTCTCATGGATATTAGATCGTGAAAAGAGCCCTAAAAAATAGGAAGTTATCGGTAGCTAACTAATAGTTAATGTAAACATCGCATAATTGATTATATAACGTGGATTGCAAGGAAGATAGAGACAAAAATTAAAAAAACTAATAATTCAAACTCAAATCACTGTATTATAATTTTATTAAGTTCTCATGACCTTTCAAACCTGAAACTAGTAGACGGTAATTCTGTGGGCGATAAATATGTAGATAATAGTCAAGTAGGCTTGTAATTTCCTTTATAATCAGTAAAATTATAGATCAATTCCATAAACTAAAAATACCAAAAGAAATGTTCTATTCTCCTAGAGTTCCAATTCATTGATGTAATTAGAGTATGAATCACTCTTTAAATGTAAGTATTCATTTTCTAAGTTATTGAGTTAACTTTACATTCAAGTTATTTTAATATTTGGTTACTTCTTTTAGTTGAACTACTGGTTGTGTAAAGTAGATTTAATCATATTGATAAATATGTATTCAATAATATAAATTTAGAATTATTTGAGTAAATCTAAAACTAAATTTAGAGTTTAGACCAATTAAAGTAGAACTCTAGAGTTTAAACCAATTAACTTAAAACTTTAATATGAAGTTGGAAAGTCCTCATAATTCAGGTAGATATGAAGGAATCTACATCAAACAATTGGTGACCATAATAGGAGCATCAAATTTATTCTTTTGAATCATGGCACCAAAAAACCCAAAAATACAAGGAAGTCTAAAAGAGAAAGACAAGTTAGTTGACATTCTTTTTAGAATAGAACATAAAATACCATCTTTTTAGGGAATAGAGTTAGAAAACGATGAAGAGAGAGACATATATATGTCATTAGCACGTCTTGAGTGAAGATTAGAGGAAACTAATAGAATCATTAATGAAAAATATTGATGCTTTGCTGAAGAAATGGAGGAAAAACATAAGAAAAAAATAAAAATTTATGATGATTATTACAATCGGATTATGGTGATGAATAATAGGTCAACTCATGTTGCCCTAGAGTCCAATATTAGAGAAAGAAAGACTTGTGCAAGGAATTTAGCATTAAGCTTTAAAAGGTTTGAAAGGAACTTAGTAGGAGGTTTTAAAAAACCTATATAACTTTAATGAAGTTTCTTGCGAAGAAGTCATTAAACCATTGGAAGATGTTGATCTTAAGTTAGGTGCTAAAATAAGGAGTGGAAATGATGAAATAATATCTAACTTTAACCATGTAATGATGAAAATAATTAATAAGATATCAAAATACATGTCAGTTGAAGTAAAAAACCATAAGAATGATAATGAGGTCAAAGAACCAAACTTTAAGAAAATATGTCATATACCAGTTAGAAAAAAGCCAATTTGGCCAAATCAATTCAACTTAAAGAATAGCTTCTCACCAAAACTTAGAATAAATTTAGAAAAATATGTAGTCATTGAAGAAACTAGAAGCAATTCAAATGCAAGAATTATAAATTTTAAAGATATTTCTCCAAGAAACATGGGCAAAAGAATGATACTAAGCAATTCATAGTTTAATACCCCACTAGATAGGATTAATCTAGAGTATATTTTAGGGGTAATTGAATAAGGTTATAGTCTAAGGGTTCAAGAAATCTATAGACCAACCTATAGAAGATCCTATCCAGATTGCATAGATAAAATACACCCTTATTCCATCAATTTTAAATTTCTAGACTTTACATTGTTCAATGGTTAAGGGTTAATATATGCCCTAAAACACATAACCAGATCCATCTACCAAATTAAGGTTGTTCCCAAATTCATTAATGGAAAGTGCATTCATTTGGTATATAAATTTATCATCAAACTCTATCCATAGTTGCAATGACATGTAAACTATATTTCAGGCATACTTTTTCTAGGACAAAACTAGATTTTATGGTAGTAGACTTAATAAAATTAAAACAATACTATGGAGAGACTATGAAATAGTATTTAGATTAGATTTATAGTGGCTAAAAAAAAGTGTTAGTCTAGGATTCCTAAAATGGAATTCATAATAAGGTTTGGAATGGGAATTGAGAAAGAAATTTAAAGGGATGGAGTTCAAGGATATATATGAGTTGGGGGTAAGATTTTCTAGGTATGAGAGTTTATTAAAAGAGAAACTAGAGAAAAAAAAACTTCTAATTTATAGAACTTATCATCAAGAAATAATTGATGTAAATGTTGTAGATTTTATAAATGGCGAGCCAATAGTTTGCGATGCATTAACAAAAAAAATGTTAAAGCTTTAAGATCTTTGAAGTCAAATGAAGAAAGACATTATTCATTTGACATAAATCAAGCTAATGCTTTTTTTATTGGTTGTTAACACATAAAAGCATTAGAATTAAAGGGAAGCATAAACAAGTGGCATATGAAGAATTGAAAGGGAATAATTATTGTAAGTGGTATGAGGTGATTGGTTATTCCATAAAGAATTGTTTAATATTTAGAAACAAATTAAGGATTTGATAGAGTCAAAGCAGGTTAGGTTCCTGAAAAAAATGAAACAATATGAATTGATGAGAACCTTTTTCCTTTATTTAATACATTGTCAATTAATATGACAACTATTACTAATGATATTTTATTGTCCCGGGCCATCACCTTTATGACTATTGTAGCAAATGAGTTGTTTGATACCTTGATAACAGATTAAATACTTAGATTCACGATAATGAACATATCACAAGACATTAAAGGATTATGTAGATGACATATATCTACAAGCCATACTATTGAAAAATATACTAACTTTAAGAGATTTGTTAGAGGTAAAGAAGTAAAAGAAGTGATAAGCCTTAATAAGGAGTAAATATATATTTTAGAATTGATAAACTTGAGTAGGCTGTTGAGATCTAAATTGATGCAAGGAAGACAACTAACATTGGAGCAAAGGTTGAATGTGGATGAGATCCCAACAAGGAATATGGTCACATGGTTACCAAAGTTCAAAATGCTATTAAAAAACATGCAACTCATTATGAAAACCATAAGCAATGATTGCAGTTCAACCATGAAAGAAGAATTGGTATATTGGGTATATATATTAGAAAAGACATATAAGAAGGAATGATTTCCTTTTTTGGGTGCACTCTAGAAAAACAGTCCATGTTGGTTTGTCTTTAAATGAAAATTAATGAGAATGAAAAAGAAGTTGAAGGAGAAATTGAGGTAAGAAAGAAATCTAAAAAAGAAATTCTTTAGAAGAGACTTGCCATTGATTTCAAAATAACATTGGACTGAGGTTTCATCTAAAGAACAAATACGAGCTAATAAAATTTAAAAGAAAAAAAATGACTAAGAGATGTAACAAGAACTATGTAGAGAAGACTGTAAAGAATGAGAGCAAATGTACTTTGTAATTACATGAAAGGAAAAAAAAGCATTAGATGGTATAGAGAAAGTTTCAAAGTTTTTCATTAATTAGACCAATGACAACTTGATTATAAAATGGATGATAGAGACATAAATTCAGATGAAAACACAATAAAGCAAATAAAAAAACTAAAGAAAACTAATGGAAGGTATGTAGATGATCATGAAAATAAGGAAGACAATATGTTTTATGCTTTGTTTTTGAATGATGAAGATGATTTCTTCATAAATGACATGGTATAATACAATGGTGACTGATACGACTAAAAGATTGATGTCTTGGAAACCACACACAAAGGAGGTTCCAATCAGATTATATATTGTTAACATGATTACATTAGTCATCTTATTCAATTAATGCTAATA
Organism: Populus euphratica; assembly: GCF_000495115.2. Taxonomy (NCBI): domain Eukaryota; kingdom Viridiplantae; phylum Streptophyta; class Magnoliopsida; order Malpighiales; family Salicaceae; genus Populus; species Populus euphratica. Next base: position 622,008 of record NW_011499902.1, on the reverse strand, counting down.
CTTGTAAATCTCGTCAAGCATTCATGATTATAACTTATGTTAACAATAAATCAAGTTCCTTTCATAGCTCAGGTGTCGGTTATACCATACATTATGGGCTATGAAAGTGCCAAGCATTTGTTGTACCAAGTGTTATACAACATAAATCAAGATTAGTCATTTAACAAGCAAAGTATTAAAGAGTGAACAAGATAACAAATATAAAACATGTTAGTATCAAACATTAAAGTCCATATTAAGTTTACATTATACTTATTCTTACACCATTAGTGTAACCTTTTCACCTTGACATAATTAACTTAGCTAGACATAATGAAAGAAAGCAAAATAGATAAACAAAATAAGAACATAAAAGTTAACTAAGTAAAGGAAAGGAAATGAAAGGCATAAACTTAATATTAATGAAAACAAAGCATAAAAAATACAAAGAGAGAAAGGAAGAGCATGATCTTGATCTGGAAACCAAGATGCCTAAATGCATGGCAAATGCCTCCTTTTATAGGCCAAAATTAGGAACTATTGATTTGATGACTAATTGATAAGTGGGTGACCAACTTTTGACTTGGTGACAATCCTTATCTTCTCTTGTCTGCCCAAAACGTCATTGATAACGTCAAAATTGGAGCCAGTTGTAAACATGAAAGTTGTAGGCAATTGTCTCAGCTTTCTTGTGTAAAAAATTCAGCTCATTTGGACTTCTAGAACTCCAGATATGGCCAAAATACCGAACAGTGCTCGGGCTGGAAGACAGATTCGGGCTTCTTTGTTGTTGCTACAATTTGGACTTGATAATGGCCTTTTTAGATCTTGGGCTCCATATGAAAGTTGTAGGCCTATGTCTTACCTTTCCATCCATATAAATTGGACCTAAATCTGAGATCTGTAGCTCCAGATATGACCCAATTACCGAATAGTGTTCTGGTTTGGATTGCACCGACATCTCTTTTCTAATTTTGGTCATCTTTTTGCCCTTGCAATTTAAGTTCTTAAAGTGATCAATCAATCCTTTCATTTATGTGATAGGCCTGCATTTAAAATGAACATTTACCACAAATTAAAGGTATCTTATATTATTAGATATATTATTATAAAACATGTTTTAGTTAAGGACTTATTGATACTTCAAGTGCAAAATGATGACATAAAACCTTTATAAAAAATACACTTTTAAGTACTAATCGCACCTCCTAACCAGCTTATTACTAGTGTCTAGTAATCTTTGCAAATTCCATAAATCAAGGTATTTATCATTCAACTTCCATTAATTTATAACTGAACTTGGTAACCAAACTCTTTCCTGGTAAGAAGATCCAATCTTTCCTTCGGGCAATTGCAATTGAAACGAAGCGAAGGCGACGGGACCACAAGCTTCGCGCTCTGCCTTTCATTTCAAGAAAGGAAGGGAGGATCCGATGTAGCATGTCAAAAGCCTTTTGACCATTGCGGAAAAGATCGATTTCAAAGGCAATCTGATCTATTTCACCAGCACATCTAGCATCTTTATTCACTGTGATCACCAGAACTAAGCCCAGTGAGTCACCAACCATCTTACTAGTGCAGAATAATTTGTGTTCAGATTTTAGCTTTCATTTCATTTTTTGTGCACATCTTCTCATAGTCTCATGAAGTGAATATTTGAATAGATTAGTATTCTAGAGAAGAAGCAATGGAGGAAAGGGTACCCTCCCCAAGATTCAATTAGATTATTATACAGGTGGATCCGAAATCTTTGAGAAATTAGTGAAGTTCTGCTGTGGATGGAAGGTTGGTCTAACAGAATCCAACATTGCTTTGGCACACTGTGTTGCACATTTCTTGGAAATGAGTGACGATCTTGAACAAGGAAGTCTAATTTCCAAGAAAGAGGTTTTTCTAAGTTTTTTTTTTTTTTTCAGCATGGAAAGACATATTTTGGATTTTGAAAGCTGCAAATCCATCTCTTTATGGGCCAAAAAAGTCACAAATCCTGAGACGATGTTATGATATCATTGGCCAGAATGCCTGCATAGACCCCAAATTATTTACTCTCAGCAAGGACGCTGCACGTAATGTTCTAGCAAATGATGTTGAAAACTTGAAACACCAAGGCGTAGCGGAGAATTGGTGGATTAAAGACATTTCATGCCATTGAATAGATCATTTTGCTGAGACTACCGGAAGTTACAGCAGAAACTTCGATTAGATTACTTCCTGAAGAGGAAAATTCAGTTTTCGGCAATATGTTGCTTCACCTTCTAAAGTTGGGAATAATTATGAGAATTAAATCTGAACTACTAAATAAACTAGAATCTCAAATTGAAGAATTAATTAATTTTGTCTAAAATTTTATTGCATATAGAGAAGAAATTAGAAATGCTGCACATTTTGATCCGCAACGAGTAATTCAAGTAGGTCTAATAATCCATAAGATAGGCCATCAATGAGAAAGGTGGTGGAGATATTGGAAAGAAGTCTTCAATCCTTGCAAACTCCACAAAAGCCTTTTCTATCCTCTACAAGATTAACTCAAGAGCACAATTCCACTATATCATCATTATCATATGTCCAAGCACACAGGGATGAGGAAAAGACTGCAACTCGATGAAGGGTCGCTTACAACAGGCTCAATGTTTGGATTGCTACGTGATTCCTTAATTTTGTTTTGGTTGAGTGATTTCTAGTGACAGTCTGTATAGATAATAGTGCCTTTGTTTAATTTTATTGTGCGGAAAGTGTTTGACATCATACTTTCCCTGTTGAACATAACAGCGAGGCAATTAGATTTCCTGAAAGATCTTTTTGGAAGTACAGTAGATATTGTATTTTAAAGTTTATTTATTTAAAAATTTATTAAAAATTTAAAATTTTTTTTTTTGATATTAGCATGTTAAAAAATATAAAAACACTAAAAATTAATTTTAAATAAAAAAAATTCAAATTCTAGACAAATTGTGTTTCTACAAAGTCTGGAAGCAAAACAGTTTACCAGCCCTAAACAGCTCCTTGTTCTGAAAGCTCTGGTGTGCATGGAGGTTTACCAACCCTTAGACATATGAGCAAAACTCAGTTCTTGGTTTAAATCAATGTTATAATTCCTTTGAGAAGTTTCATTGATGCTTTGACGTTATGATACATGAAGAGACAGATAAAATTAACTGTTGCAGAGCGTCCTATTCTCAAAACTGGCCCTTCCATGCGACTGATTGCGGCCCTCACCTATGTCTTTTAATTTTTATTTTATTTTTTAAAAAATAAAAAATTAATTTATTATTTTTCAATCTTTAACCAAAGCAAATATAATATTATAATATCTACTACTAAAAAAATTATTTAGTTATGTTGATTACTTGCAGATATAAGAGTTTTTTATTTTTATTTCTCTTTTATATATGTACTATGACAATTAAAATTTTATTCAAATTGCTTACGATTCAGTTTTTCATGGACGAACTAAATACATTAAGATTATTGTCGTCTTACTTATCATCATCTCAAGTATGATACCATTACTTTGTTTTGTTTTTTTTTTTTTTTCTAATTGCAGATTTTTTTTTCAAATCACATTCTACTTCCCCCTTTTTTTTTTTAATTGCAGATTTTTTTTTCAAATCACATTCTACTTCCCCCTTTTTTTTTTTAATTGCAGGTTTTTTTTTCAAAACACATTCTACTTCCCCCTTTTTTTTTTTTTATATTTTTGTTTTTCTTTTTTTTTTTTGGTTTTCTTTGTTTGCCCTACTTATATAATATCTTTGTATTTAGATTAAATTTATTTCTTTTAAGTATTTGATTGCATCATGCAATAGCAATAAAACGCTCCCTTTTTCTTTTTTTAATATTTATATTTTACTTTATTTCTTTGGATTGTTTAACACTAATAAGGTATAAGTAAAACGGTGATGCATATGTGTGAACATTGAGGCATTAGCCATCAAGAATTGAGCAGAAATTTTAAGTTTGTTCACTTCATTAACAAACTTTCAGGATGCCAAGAAAGTCTACCTGATATTTCTAGTATGGTGATGAAAATGTGGGGAAGCCCTCCCCTATGGAAAATCTATGTTGCTCTTCCTGATATGAGTGGACGATCATGAGAAATCACTACGTGATACACTATTAGCTCATAGTGTCTCGCTTTTAAGATGCTTTTCCTTGGATTCCATAAGCTCTTCCTGCAAAATTCATCAGTGGACAATCGGTTACGTAAACAAAAGCCAATTTATTCGAAGTTTTCTTCTGTTTCACATTTTTTTTAGGGATCTGTCTTCATTGAAGATGAGACCAAGCTCCTGGCAAACCAATTTAAGCTGATCCAGTTGAAAGATTGAGGAAATATTCTTAGGAAGAGAAGGATTAAAATATACCAGCTTGAGTTTCAAATATGATATTGCATAATCTCACTGATTTGCATAAAAACTTCAACTCCATTACCAATCCATCCAAAACAAATAAAAATCTCATAATGGAGATGGCACAAACTAGTTTGAATATTCACGTCAATTCAAAAACAAAAAGTGAGAAGAACAAGGCAAAAGAAGAGGTGATAAGAAAGTCGGACTCAAATCCATCTAGTAGGAAATGGGATTTAAAAAAAAAAAGTGCAGTAAATATAAGAAATTAATAGAGTAATACAGTTTCAAATAATTAGGGTGAAAGAATACAATTTAACATATTGTATTTGACTGCTTTTTTAAAATATATAGTTTTTTTCAAAATAATTTATTAATTAATATTATATTTTGAAATCATGATATTTAATTAAATAATATAATTTTGAATCATAATAAAATTATAATCGATGTTTGTTGTGGTTAAAAAACATTTTAAGGTTCAAAGTTTGTAAAATTTCAATTTGTCTGTAAGTTTGGAATTGTTAGATAAATGTATAATTTTTAATCAAATATCATAATTCTAAACCACAGTATAATTAAAACATTATATTTTTAAATCATAATAATATCCTCAAATTTTTCTGTTTCATTGAATTTTATATCCATTATTAATAATTCACTATTTATATGTATTTCGTGAGCTAATTGCGTAATTTATCCAAAGAAATGATGGTACAGGTTGGTGCAAAGCTATTGACTAATTAATGCGTTTGTAGATCATGCCATGGTGCCTCCTGTGCGCAGCTCCTCTAGTGGATACCGACTCAAAAGATGGGTTTAGATTAACTAAAAATTGCGCTTTGAAATTGTGTTTGGAAAATGGAAGAGAAGGAAAAGACGATGGCTTCAAACTCAGCATGTTCTATCTGTATTATGAATGAAGCTAGTCGTTGATTGACTAGAGCTAGGTCAAATTCTTAAGAAGACCATGTAGTAGTATTATAATAATATATAATACTTAAACAGTAAAACATTTACTGTCTTTTTTTTTTTTTTCCTCGCTATCCCGATCCATATATTATTTGAAGTTTCCTTTTTGAAAACCGAGGCACAGATGGTGTTTAATGAAAAAAAAATATATTTTTTTTAATGTGTTAATATTAAAAATGTATATATATTGGATTCAAGGGGTTAGAGAATGAGAGAACCCTATTTTTATACATTTTTAATTATAAAATATTTAAAAAAAAATCTTCTAACACATTACCCAATATTACGATAATCATTTGGGATGGCGACTTTCTATTGGCAAAGCTTCTAGAATAAATTAGTTTCGTATTTCTGTGCTATGAATTTTTTAAAATATAAAAAAATTATACAAATATCAAGAATTTTTTTTGTTATTATTATTAAACTTAAAAATATAATTTTTTTATTAATATATCTATTGTTTATCTTAACTAATATAAATTTTTTAATTACAATCATTGTTGCTCTTAAAAAAAAACATTTTAATTGTACAATTAGTATGTTTATATTTTATGTGATTGAAAATTAAGAATATTATAAATATAATAAAATCAAGTTAAAAATTCTACTAATAAAAAAACTAAATTTAATCGATTGCAACACTTTGAACAATCTTTATCATTGCTTTATTTCCTCTAACCCCACTTTCTTTAGCAATGAATGCCTTGTCAATCTCCTCGGCTTCTTGTTTTTTGGGTTTGTGAGGTTAAGGAGTTCAAGGGGTTAGAGAATGAGAGAACCCTTCATCCATGGAGGTGTGGGCACTTTTAACATTGGATTGTGTAAAGACAGCAAGTTCTTCGATGTTGTTCTTGTGGGATAGGTGAAGGGATTGTTGTTGGAGCTTTGGTCAAGGTAGTTTTACTGTTTTTTTTACGTTGTTGTGTTTAAAGAGGATGTTATGGGAGTGTAGGAGGAGAAGTTGAGAAAATCAGCATATGAACGTATGTGTTTGCTACTACTGCGGTGGCAGGAGATATTTTCAAAAATGTATTACGTTTTTAAGAGAGTTTTTTAATTAACATATATTAAAATTATATTTTTTTTATTTTTAATATAAATACATTAAAAATATTAATTTAATATTTTTTTAGAAAAAAATTATTTAAAAAACACTGCTATAACAAACACTCATTTCAGCCATGAGTGTAGCTTTTTAAATATATATATATATATAAACACACATATTCATTAAATAAAAATTTATAAAGTTTTATTCATGTCTCTATTATTTATAAGTTTTATTCACATTATATATAATTAATAAAACAACTCTTTAAATGAAAGATTCATTCTGAAATCACATTATCCTACTAAAAAGGTTAATAAGATCTTGAATGAAACTTTTGTTTGCATAATACACTTTATGTATCCATGTAATATAAATAGAGTTTATTAAATAAACAATAAAGGTTTTTTTATTTATTTTATTTAAAAAATATATAGAATTTTCTTATCACAATATGTGATTTGAAAAATATATTTTAACTTCTAACTATATTGATAACACTACCAGAATTCTTATATTTACTGGTGGAATTTTCCTTCGGTATTTATACTATCATTCCATCATCAATGAATTTACCAACGAGATCATAGATGAAATGTCATGTCGGTAAAACTCTCGTCGGTGATTTTTGATTTATCGTTAAGTTTGTTAGTAATAAAAAAAATATTTATTACTAATGAATTTACTGACAGAAAAGGCACACCAAAAAAATTTTACCCACTTTAGTCTATTGATATTTTCCTCGAGAAGCTTGTCATATAACCTACAGAAAAATCATATGCAATTCTATCAATGATTATTTAAAAATATTTTTAAAAAAAATTATTTAACAAAATTAAAAAATTATCAAAGCAATATAAATCAACACTCTATAATACTTACAAACTGAGTTACTTGGGGAAAAAAAGAGAAGAAAAAAAATCCAAACAAATTTGCAACAAATAAATAACACAAAAAAATAAATGACAAAAAAAAAATCAACTAAAAACAATTTCCACCTAACTTGGAAAACCTATTTCAAAACTCATAATCTAGCAACAAATAAAAGAATTTAATTGAAATTAAACAAAAAAATTGAAAAGTAAAATCCAAAAAAATTAATCTCATATGAAAAAAAAATATGCAACAACATTCATATAATTATTAAGAACAGAAAAATTTTAAAATATATAAAAAACAAATATAATACAAAGAAACACAAAGAAAAATCTACCTTAATGTAGTTGAAAGTGAAGTTGAGAAAAGAAAAGAAAAAACCAAATTCATAAAATATGTTAATTAAAAAAAAATGAGAAGAGAAAAGAAGAAAAGAGAAGAAGACATATATGAGCATGGAGAAAAAAAAGAGTTAAGGAGAGAAGAGAAGAGAAAGAAAGAAAGAAAGAGATGTTGGTGTTTTGTACATAAGGGGAAGAAGAAGAAGAAGAAGAAAAGACTCTTCTGTTGTAAAATGAGATATTATAGTTTTTTTATTGGGACATTTTACTAACAGATAATTAAAAATTAATAATTTTATACATCCTATAAATGATTTTGTCTGTAATATTTAATTTATATTTTTAATTTATTAAAAAAAATTCAGAAATTCTCAAATATCCCTGATTATTTTCAATCCGTTAGTGATTTTATCTGTAACATTTAATTTAAATTTTCAATCTAATAAAAATTTTTCAAAATCCTCCAAATATTATCGATGACTTTTAATCCGTTAATGATTTCATCTATAAAAAAAAATAATTAACAGTACAATTGAGAAGTGAACAACTTTAGAATTCTCTAGAAAATACTGACGGAATTAATCCTTCAATTATACCCTTTATAATTGACATGAAGAATAGTATCAGGGAGAAGCAAACAATTTACCAACAAGTTTACAAACAGATTTTACCGATTGTATTAATAACATCAGTAATTTTATATATATAAATGACATGTCATCGTACTTTTTGGCTTTATTTTAATTCTTTTTTTTCACTGTAATTCTCTTGGTATATACCAAAAAAATATTTTTGTTGATAAAATTCATTGCAATTTACCAATAGAAACATTCTGTCAATGTTTCCATTTGTATTTGTTAATTTTATGGTAGTGTAAATGCATTGGTGTAAATTTTTTAGTGATTATTATTTTCAAACATCTAATTATAAATAATCATACTTAACACAAACATACAATATATACTAATCATTTTATATCTATAATTTTTATTTCAAGGTAATCAAGATTTATGAATATATTTAACAATCAAAGAACTAATTTATTGCAACTTATCAAGCTTTAAATAAATAAAAAATAGATTTTAAAAACCAAATATTTTAATTTCACAAATACTAAAAGACTTAGAAATAATTCAAACTAATTTATTAGTTATTATAAAAATATATCATTCACTAGTTGAATAATACAAGTATTGAGAAAGTAATAAAAATCTAGTTTTCAATAAAATTAGGATATTTTATTTTAATAATATTTTAATGTCATAATATTTTAAAAATTGTTTAAAATTTCAATGATGAAAGATGTAAGAAAATAGAACTAAGTGCATATGTGGCCCAAGCTAGACCCCAAGTCGGACCAAACTTTTTCAAATGCTAAATAGTGATATGCAGGTGCTGATAATCCAAGACAACTCAAGTTAAATTAATTAAAACATGACCTGTGATATAAGACTGAAAATATCTAAGGAAAAAAGTGAAAAGAAATTGTAAAGTTCAAGACCTAATAACCTAATGTCAAAGACTAAAAATTAATTAAAAAATAATGCTAAAAAAGAAAATTCAAGTCAATCGAGGTAACTTAATAAACCCACAAACCATGATATGAGATCAGGATTAAAAAAAAAATCAAAAGAAGGACCTAGTAAAAGAAGTTAAAAAAAAAAGTTAAAAAAGCCCTAAGTCAACTTAAGTTAACTTTACTAACAAGCTCTCGGAATAATAAAAAAGAAATAAAAGTGAAAAAATGACAAAGCTTAAAGGTAAATAATTTTATGTAAAATAATGAAATTGAAAAAAAATCAAGGAAAAAAATAAGTCAACCCGAGTTAACTCGACTAACCTGCCACCCACAATATGAGATCAGGATAAAAAAAACACCTAACAAAAAAACCCAAGTTAAATAAATAAAAACATTGTGAAATGAAATGCAAGCTAACTTAGGTGAGTTTGACCAACCCGCTATTGAAATAATGAAAAGAAAGAGATATGAAAAATAACAAAGCTCAAGGGTAAATGGTTTATTGCAAAATGATAAAATTGAAGGAAAAAAATTGTAAAACATTTGAGGGAAAAAAATAAATCAATCCGAGTAAACTCGACTAACCCGTCACCCTCGATGTTAGATCGAGATAAAAAAACATGAAGTTACAAAAAAATAATTTAGTAAAAAAATCCAAAGTTAAATAAAAAAATATTAAGTAAGAAAATACAAGCTAACCCAAGTGACTAACATGCACTCGAGATAACCAAATAAAAATAAAAGTAAAAAAATCACATAACCCAAGGACCAATAATTTTATGTTAAAGTACGAAATTATAAGAAAAAAATCAAATTCATAAAAAAAATTGAAAAAAAAATATAAGACAATCATGTTTAACTTAACTAACTTATTATTCGAGATATGAGATCATGATACCTCAACAAAAAAAAAAGTGCAAAAGACAGTGAAACTAAGGGTTTAATAAGTAAATGTCAAATGATGAATTTGAAAGGAAAAAAAAAACACAGTTTTCAATAAAAGGGTTGCTATGTTGGAAGGCAACCATGAAAAAATTAAAAAGTAAAATATTCAACCGTAAAAAAATTTAAAACTCAAATAATGCAAATCAATTATGATATAAAAACAAAATGAAAGAAAATAATTAGGGACTAAATTGAAAAAAAATAAAGTAAGGATAAAAAAAAATAATTAAAAGAATAAAGACCAAAATTGGATAAAATATCAAATTAAATTAAATGTTTAAGAGCAAACAAATAATTAAAAATGATTTAAGCTAATTTGGTCTAAACTTCATAACTTGTGACATGAACTATAAGGCCAGATGATAACATAAAAGGAAAAGCTAAAAAAAAATAATGTAAAATTCTCAATCAACCAAAATAATCAAGAATAAGCTTGAAAAAACAAATAAAAATGATTAAAAAATATAGATTTGAAAGGAAAGAGAACCAAATTTGACTTAAAAAAATAAAACCAAATCATAAGGGATAAAATTGAATAACAATTTAAATTAAAAAATGATAAGAATAACTAAAAATAACAATTAAAAGAATGAGAACCATATCTAATATAAAAGTTAAATATTATGAGAGAAAATTAAAAGGAAAAATAATTCAATAAAGTATAAAAGAAAATATATCACAATTAAAAGAAAGATAACAGAATCTAATATAAAAGTTGAAGTGTAAAGGGATGATATTGAAAAGAAAATTAACTCAATAATTTTTTGAAAATCAAATACATTACAATTAAAAGAATAAAAACAAAAAATCATACAAAAATCAAGTTTCAAAAGATAAAATTAAAAAATAAAATTAACTCAATAAATAATTCAAGACCAAATACATTGTAATCAAAAAAATAAAAACCTAATTTAACATAACAAACAAATATCCAGACTTTTTTGGTTTTTTTCACAATGATTAATATGTTTTTCTAGGAAATGAGAGATAAAAAGAGAAAAAAAACTTGTAATTGGAGCTTCGCTATGTGCTGGATATGTGCCGGATACAAACATGCACCTCACCACTGTGACAGGGATGGTGAGGCACATCAAGCGCCACCCTGAAAGGCTATGTCTGGTGTTGTTTCAACGCCACACGCAAAAAAAAAAAAAAAAGCAGCCCAACGAAGCAAAAGAATTATACTACTCATTTAGGTAACCCACAAGTTTAAGTTGTTCTTTCATTTTCTTTCAGTACTTTTCCAGGAAGCCAAACAGAACAATGCAGGCACAAAAAGTAGTTAAAACAAGAAAGAAACATACCCCAAATAACAAGAAGCGAGAAAAGAAGACGCAAAAGGACTAAGCAAGTGGCCATAACTGATCTGTTCTTTGTTTAAACAAGGCTTGATGCTCCAAGACGTTCCACTTGCCAGCAAATTGGTGGCATTTAGGCAGACCTTTCTTCACAACAAAGCAGCACAAAAGAAATATAGTGAACGTCTTGTGCCTTTTATCTCTCTCTTGCATGGAATGTGAAAGAAATCAGTGTTTCGTACGGACAGACCTTCTCTGGGTTTCCTGTTTAGATTGCTGGTTTTAAACAATGTTAGTGTTTGGTTAAGCAACATGGGCAAATATGTATTAACATAGTGTTTAGCAACTCTTTAATGGATTAGGTTCTGAATTAAGGACGACTTCTACAGTTATTTGAAGACTTAATTAAAAAAATTATATTGACATTATAGATTATTCTGTATATTTATTTTTTGGTTCGTAAAAAGTAATCAATTATTCTATAACTATAAACCCAAAAAAAAAAAAAGAGACTAATTTCTTCACAATCATGCCGGTTAATTATTATAATTTATAATTAAGAAAAAATAATTCCATTTATTTCGTTACAAGTTATGAATGGTTAAGTACACCTTTCTCAATGCGTCGTAAATTTATCTTCTTATTTCGTAATTTAACTAATTATTCCCTAATTGTAGATTTTTTTGGCTTAGACTGCAGGAACTTCCAAGAATAATAGGCCACTTATCATGGCGCATTAGGTAGTAAAGTAGTAATCATCCACTACACATGGGGTTCTCCAGTCTTTACAGTCGTATCAGCTACTGTGGCAGTGATATTAGCAGTCTATATAGTTGTGATACGATGGATGGATTATCTACGACCAAGCCAATGACTCTCTGGTGGTGGAAGAATACAAAGGACAATCAAAAGATTTGGGCATTCATGGTGAATTATTAATCTCTTACTCCAAAGAGATATTCATACTCAGAATTCAAGAAAATGACCGACTCATTCAACGGAAAATTTGGTCAAGGAGGATATGGTGGTGTTTATAAATAAATCAAAATCTGGAGGGCAGGAATTTATTAATGATGTTGCATGCATTAGTAGCACTTCCCATGTAAACATAGTTACTCTTATGGGGTATAATTTGTTATGAGAGGACTAAAAGAGCTTTGGTCTATGAATACATGCCTAATGGATGTCTAGATAAGTTTATATGTAGTCAAGGATCTCAACCTACAGGCCATCCTTTGGAAATTGAAGTACCGTATGACATTGCTATTGGAAATCAACAGAGTTCCTCTCAGTGAAGGTTTTTGTCAAAAGATTTCTGATTTTGGTCTCTCAAAACTATGCAAGAGCAGGGAAAAGTAAGGTTTCGATGGAGGGTGGTTGCAAGAGGGACTGTTGGATACATCGCACCAGAAGTATTATGCAGAAACTTTGGAGGGGTTTCATACAAGTCTGATGTGTATAGTTATGGAGTGCTGGTTCTTTAAATTGTTGGAGAAAGAAAACATGATACTGCATCGGTCAAAAACCAGTGAAATGTTTTTTCTAGATTGGATTTATAAGCATCTTGATAATGGCGCTGGTTTGAATTCGATGCTTGTATATAAGGCCAAAGCATCTCAGATCAAAATGTGTTTTGACTGCGAATTTGTGTGGAGATTTTTATTGTTTGTTTTGTTTTTATCTTTTTACCACGCAAGCCATCAATAAAATATGTTCTGTTGAGCATGTAATCAACTAAGGAAGAGTGATTTTTCATGTGTAGCAAATTGGAGAGCCAGGTTCTGAGATCAAGAATGGCAAGACAGGAATTTGAGTAGTCAGCATGCCTGGAAGGAACCTTATTCCACCACTAGACCACAGGTTTATCTTCAGTAAAGAGTGATTTTGTAAACCTATTTGGTCAAAACAACAGAGTATCTTATCATTAAATGCGATTAAAGACCATTTAGCTTCATCTGCTCTCCCAGAAATAACAGAATTCCATGCCTGCAGTACTCTTCCCCTCTCCCCTTCTCTGCAGATATGCATCCCCATCTCCTCCATACAATCTCTTTGCCTATCATATTCATTAGGGATGTTCAAAATAATCGATTAACCAAGAAAACTGAAGAAAAATTAACCGAAAAAACCGAACCGAAATGAAAAATCGATTAAACAAATTATCAAAATCATATATTTTACCAGGTTTGGTTCGGTTTTGGTTTTCAACCAGAAACTGGCACAAACCAAATCAGACCCATTAAAAACCAAAAATTACACAAATCTTTGAGGTATAAATAGTTAAATTGTAACCTAACCCTAACAGTTAATATAACCTTATTGCCTTTCATAAAAAGCTACCGCCTGTCCCAAAAAAATTCCCAATCTTCCTCTCAATTAATTTCCAATCTTCCTTTCCAGTGGGTTGTTCAATGAGTTTTCAATATGGAGGTCACATTTTTCAACGTCACATACACCCAAAGAAAATTGGAAAGCAATGATCTTCAGCGAAAACATGGTAAAGAAAATAGGAGTTATCTCTTTGCCTATCATAGTCATTAGGGGTGTTAAAAATAATCGATTAACCAAAAAAACTAAAGAAAAATTAACCAAAAAAACCAAACCAAAATGAAAAACCGATTAAACAAATTGTCAAAACCATAAATTTTAACAAGTCTGGTTTGGTTTTGAACCAAAAACCAGCACAAACCAAACCGGACCCATTAAAAATCAAAAATTACCCAAATCTTTGAGGTATAAATAGGTAAATTGTAACCTAACCGTAACAGTTAATATAACCTTCCTGCTTCTCACAAAAAGTTGCTGCTTGCCCCATAAAAATTCTCAATCTTCCTCTCAATTAATTATAACCTTCCTGCTTCTCACAAAAAGTTGATGCTTGCCCCATAAAAATTCTCAATAATCTTCCTCTCAATTAATTTCCAATCTTCCTTTCCTAGTTTCCTAATCTTCCTTTCCAGTGGGTTGTTGAATGAGTTTTTAATACGGAGGTTATATTTTTCAACGTCATACACACCCAAAGAAAATTGAAAAGCAGTGATCTTCGGTGAAAACATAGTAAAGAAAATAGGAGTTAACAATTGTTTCTCTCCCTTACTTTTGTATATTTATAAGCCTTTGTAACTTGAAAAGTTGTAGTAGCTTGTACTTGCTATATATACTCCATAGAGAAGAACAAAGCTATCTCAAAGAAAATATCTTTGCGCATCTGTCACTTCTTGTATCTTTTTCTTGTTCTTAACTTTTCTCCCTTTTCATTCTTAGTTGTCTTTCTTGTTGTAAGTAATGGTTGAGATCAATGGGACTAATGGCAATGGAAACCATGGTTGTAAAATCTATCTTCTTTCTTTGCCTATGTTTTCTCCTTGTCAAATGAAAAATCCAGATGATGGAATTAGGTTTCCAGGTTATTTTGCCAAAAAAACTGGATTTAACGGTTTGAACCGGTTTTCAGTCCAATTCGGTTAATATTTCATAAAATTAATATAATTCAATTTGATTGGTTTTTTGAGTCTATACCAAACTGAACCAAACCAAACTATGAACACCTATGATATCATAATTACTATAATCACAAGTCACATGCCGATATCACTTTGTGTGCCTGACAAAAGATATCTAGCCCGCAATAGTTTATTTGAATGGGGAAACATTCAAGGCATAATTGTATAAAAATATATAAGAGATAAACAAAAGAGCATAAGAGAGTTGCATGATAAGATTAATTAAAAGAAACTTAAAAGATAAGATTTACATAAAAGAAGGAACATGCAGATAGGATTAACCATACAAGTAGGTGTAATAAGCCACTTAATTAAAAAGCAGTAGTAACTCTCATGGATATTAGATCGTGAAAAGAGCCCTAAAAAATAGGAAGTTATCGGTAGCTAACTAATAGTTAATGTAAACATCGCATAATTGATTATATAACGTGGATTGCAAGGAAGATAGAGACAAAAATTAAAAAAACTAATAATTCAAACTCAAATCACTGTATTATAATTTTATTAAGTTCTCATGACCTTTCAAACCTGAAACTAGTAGACGGTAATTCTGTGGGCGATAAATTTGTAGATAATAGTCAAGTAGGCTTGTAATTTCCTTTATAATCAGTAAAATTATAGATCAATTCCATAAACTAAAAATACCAAAAGAAATGTTCTATTCTCCTAGAGTTCCAATTCATTGATGTAATTAGAGTATGAATCACTCTTTAAATGTAAGTATTCATTTTCTAAGTTATTGAGTTAACTTTACATTCAAGTTATTTTAATATTTGGTTACTTCTTTTAGTTGAACTACTGGTTGTGTAAAGTAGATTTAATCATATTGATAAATATGTATTCAATAATATAAATTTAGAATTATTTGAGTAAATCTAAAACTAAATTTAGAGTTTAGACCAATTAAAGTAGAACTCTAGAGTTTAAACCAATTAACTTAAAACTTTAATATGAAGTTGGAAAGTCCTCATAATTCAGGTAGATATGAAGGAATCTACATCAAACAATTGGTGACCATAATAGGAGCATCAAATTTATTCTTTTGAATCATGGCACTTGTTTAACTTAACTAACTTATTATTCGAGATATAAGATCATGATACCTCAACAAAAAAAAAAGTGCAAAAGACAGTGAAACTAAGGGTTTAATAAGTAAATGTCAAATGATGAATTTGAAAGGAAAAAAAAAACACAGTTTTCAATAAAAGGGTTGCTATGTTGGAAGGCAACCATGAAAAAATTAAAAAGTAAAATATTCAACCGTAAAACAATTTAAAACTCAAATAATGCAAATCAATTATGATATAAAAACAAAATGAAAGAAAATAATTAGGGGCTAAATTGAAAAAAAATAAAGTAAGGATAAAAAAAATAATTAAAAGAATAAAGACCAAAATTGGATAAAATATCAAATTAAATTAAATGTTTAAGAGCAAACAAATAATTAAAAATGATTTAAGCTAATTTAGTCTAAACTTCATAACTTGTGACATGAACTATAAGGCCAGATGATAACATAAAAGGAAAAGCTAAAAAAAAATAATGTAAAATTCTCAATCAACCAAAATAATCAAGAATAAGCTTGAAAAAACAAATAAAAATGATTAAAAAATATAGATTTGAAAGGAAAGAGAACCAAATTTGACTTAAAAAAATAAAACCAAATCATAAGGGATAAAATTGAATAACAATTTAAATTAAAAAATGATAAGAATAACTAAAAATAACAATTAAAAGAATGAGAACCATATCTAATATAAAAGTTAAATATTATGAGAGAAAATTAAAAGGAAAAATAATTCAATAAAGTATAAAAGAAAATATATCACAATTAAAAGAAAGATAACAGAATCTAATATAAAAGTTGAAGTGTAAAGGGATGATATTGAAAAGAAAATTAACTCAATAATTTTTTGAAGACCAGATACATTACAATTAAAAGAATAAGAACAAAAAATCATACAAAAATCAAGTTTCAAAAGATAAAATTAAAAAATAAAATTAACTCAATAAATAATTCAAGACCAAATACATTGTAATCAAAAAAATAAAAACCTAATTTAACATAACAAACAAATATCCAGACTTTTTTGGTTTTTTTCACAATGATTAATATGTTTTTCTAGGAAATGAGAGATAAAAAGAGAAAAAAACTTATGATTGGAGCTTCGCTATGTGCTGGATATGTGCCGGATACAAACATGCACCTCACCACTGTGACAGGGATGGTGAGGCACATCAAGCGCCACCCTAAAAAGCTATATCTGGTGTTGTTTCAACGCCACACGCACCATCCAAAGGATACAGGCACCATTCACTTGCTGATGCATGCTAAATCCACACTAACTACTCTCAAATTAAAATAATAATTTATATATATAAAAAGACTCAATTATTCCTCAATACACATGAGAATTACAAAGAAAAATATAACAAAATACCCAAAGCACCCTTACATCCATGGTTAAGGAATACTATTTTTTGGGGGCATTTAAGTAATTTTATTGTAAAAAAAAAAAAGATGAAAAACCCTGTAAACTAAGGAATTTTTTTTTCTTTTCCAAGGGTCATTTAATAATTACACTGCAAAAAAAATATATCTTCACTCCTTTAATATAATTATTAGTAAGTTTCATTAAAAATCCTTTCTACCCTAAACTCAAGCTTACCCCCCAAGCTTAAAATCAGCCATTCATTCAGTGTAATCGCACAGTGAATGTCTTATCTATCTGCTCTCTTTTAGCATACAGTATACTAATTAAAAAAACAAAAAGGACATTTCTTTATAACAAAGCAAAATACAGAACAAAATTCCATACGCAGCATGCCAACTAGATAAGAAGAAGGCTGTGTGGTTGAGATGGAAAGCCAATGGCTAGTCCCACTGTTGCACCATAAAAGTTGATGAAGATCCGTTCGGCACCACTTTTGGCTGCCCTTTAATGACAAATCTGCCATGAAAGACAAACACCCCTAAATTTTTGGATATCTCTTGTTGCTTTCTTCAAGAAAAAGAAAAAGAAGACTAGCTTGGTTCTGAAGACTAACTATTTTGGGGCCAACAAACAGCAACATCATACAGAACCACGTTAACAAAGACACACTAAACATTGGCTTATAGAGCTCGTGGCTAAATTGCAAGTTAATCAAGCAGAAAACATCCTTGAGCTCTCAAACATTGTCGCCTTTTGAGCCCACGGAAACAACAAATCATAACAAAGAACAAAATAAATATATGCAAAGGCCACATGCATTACATGCAGTCCAACCAAAACATTACATGCATCCTACCAAAACGCAAGTCTACCCAGCAAAGTACCGGGAATTGCACGAGCAGCTTTGCGAAGACAAGCAAGGGCGTCACTGCACCTTCTGCGCTCTCTGGCATGAATCATCCTCTGGATCACGAAGGAACAGCAAGGGCGTCACTGCACCTTCTGCGCTCTCTGGCATGAATCATCTTCTGGGTCACGAAGGGTTCCCAGCATCCAATCCATCCATATAGTATAATGGCCGTAATTATGCTTGTATGTGGTATGGTGAATGGTGTGGTACCCAGCACCCATCACGGGCCACAGGTTGGCATGGATGCAATCATGGATGTTTGCTGTCCATATGGCCTCAATGAATAAGAGGGCTACGTGCGATCTAAAATGGGTTGGCACAAGAAACAGAGCTATAACATGTGGTACAGCTTGTAGAATCCCGTCAAGTGGGTGAAATGCCAAACCTGAAATAGGGCAATAACTTCCAATAAGTGATCCTTGTAAAGGTTAACAATTAAAGATGACTTGGTTCAAAAAGCAATGCCTAAATGCAAAGTCTACAATACCTTTCCCCTGCAGGGAAAGGTCACAGTTTAACGAGTTTTTGACAATTTTTTCACTGAATTCCTCAAAAGCACCACATTGAATTCTAAAATTCAGAAATACCAAGTCACGGAATGTGCAAGAGAAAAACCCACTAAGTCAGCGAATGTGTATGACAAAAGTCCCGTAATCGTAGTGTCTTCCTCTAATGTAGAGGCCACTAGATGTTGCTGCAATTATCAACAAAGTTGCTTCAAATTCATCAATAGTTCCGCATTCTTACACTTCTATTCGTGGGTGGCTTCTACATTTACACTACTGTTTTGGAACTTACATCCGACATTCATTAACTAAATCATACAATGTGGATTCGTGCTCCACACATTGAGTGACTTGGTCAAACAAGGTGAGTTTTATTGGGATCTGGTATTAAAAAATTCTGGAATTCAGTGTGGTCTTTTGTGAAATTTGCCACAGATTAAGTGCATTTCAAGACGTGAATAGAGCAAAAGAAAAAAGGTAAGCAGTCAACATTAGCAGAAAACAAACTTGCGTTATAAGCTAATCCAGTTCTCTTAGTAATTGGATAAACTTTCAAGATTTCAGCCAAGAAGCTACAACAATTTTCACTGCAAATTCTACAATGCCCTTCCCTGGATGCCTTTTCCAAAAACACTGCACTTCATCCACAATTTTTTTCACTTCATTCTGCAATTATTACACAAGTCATACCGAATATATATGTCCCACATGGTTGGTACCAATGGACCATATCAGGTCACCTTCTGGCCAGATAATGGATTGCTTATTGTCGAAATTCAGCAACAAAGAAGGCAGTTCTATAACAGTCACCTTTTTTTTAAAACTTGTAACAAAGTAATGTGACAGTAATTTGCAAGGGAAGGCATTCCTTTGTTGTCACTTCCACCAAATTTCAGAAGTCACAAATGATATCCAGAACAAAGTTCACCGGCTGTCCCTCAGATCTGGTCAAGGTCTTACCGGCTATGCCATGTTTGGAAACACTTGTAAACTTGCAAAGAACCACTTGGGAAATGACATGAGATATTGCACGAGAAGGTCCGATTTGGGTAAAGGAATTTTAAGGCATTGTAGAATTTGCCTAATAACAAATTAAAAATAATACGCCTGAGACCACTTAGTCCAGTCTTTTACAATCACCAATTGATGGTCTACCACTTTATGGTAAAAGACAACTTCCACAATTATATATAGTGTAAATTCTACGTGGAAAGCAAGGCCTGATGACTATATTTGCCTGCCATCAGCAAGCTTCTTAATCGAAAAGGGGCCAAAAGTTTATCTTTGTTGCACTAATAATGCTATAAGTGCTCAACTGACTAATCACAACATAAACAACGAACATAATAGAGTTGGATTAAGAACATACCAGCAAATGGAGATAGAGTGTTCTGTTTGTTGTAGATATGATGGGTTGCATGAAGATACTTGTATAGAGGTTTTATATCATGCAATTCTCTGTGCATCCAGTAAATCCCAAACTCCACAATAACAAGATATATAGGAAAATATATGATGTACGCAAACCAACCAATTTCAGATATGCTAGAGAAACACTTTGTCCAGCCATTTTCAATCAGGTACTCAGAAACTGTTGGAAGAAGAGTGTAACATGGCATAGCCTTCATAGCAACATATATTTGTAAGAGCATGGCTCTGTTTGAAGGTATGGTATCTGCAAGAGATCAAAAAAAGGTGTAGTCTTTGGCCTGACAAGAAAACTGGCAAATCATCATCTCAAGTGAATGATACTAGAGTCTAAAGGAAATTCAAATAATACCTTACATAAGAAAACTCCACCAATAAATCAATCAACTTTTAAAAGTCATGCTTGCTGATTGAAATGGTGGAGCAATCTTATTAAATAGGCATATACGCGTGCTGTGAGAAAATAAGAAAAAAAGTTGTAAATTCTCAGCAAATAGGAACAGAGGAAAAAAAACAAAAACATAAAAAGCGGTAACTTCTCTACACATCATAACTTCTGTTGTCATAATCATGAAGTAATGTTATGTTGCATGGCATTCGGACTTCAGGACATCACGCTAACTAATTGGTTTTTTGAAATTCAATTCGGACTTCAGGACATCACGCTAACTAATAGGTTTTTTGAAATTCAAAAAAGAAAAAGGAAGCAATTGCAGTGGACACTTGCAGAAAAAGAGGACGCATTCTACATATTTCCAAGAGAGTTGAAAGAGGCAAGCATGGGGGGCGCGAAAAAGGTACAGCATGTTCTTGTAGTTACAAGCAAAGTAAGGACAACAAGCAATGTAAGTAAGAAATTGACAAAAAGGAAGAGAATTCTCAAATTCAATGATTACAGATCTGGAGGTGTGAAAAAGGAAGAAAATCCAAAGTAGCACAGAAAATCAATAATTAGAAAGAAGAATGGCAATAACCAACTCAGATATAAACATTGACTCATAATTGAGAGCCAGTCAGAATCCACATAAAAATTTTAGAATGAGAATAAATGATACCAGAATCAAACTTGACAGCAAAGAAGATACTATACATAACCACGCATGCGAATATTAATGTCATGAATATGGACCGTAAGCAGACAAAAGATTCAAACTTTACAACTAGACATGCACATGAGAGTTGACAAAATGAACACTAGCAGAATGAATGGTTCCATTAAACACCAACACATCAGAGCTGCCTGCCACAAATCTATCATCTCATATTCAACATGAGAGACTTCAGAAGTAAAAAAAAAATCCAGAAAGAAAAAAAAATGAAAAATGAAAAGGGAAGACCCAGATTGAAAATCAATAACTAGATCAATCTCATTACGCATTAACATCACAAAAGAAGAGTTTTTGAATCATATCTGTTAATTAACAAGAAACGCTAAGCAAACAAACTTAGATTTCAAATTAACATCTATACTAGATCACAGTACCAAAAAAAAACAAAATCGAGAAAAACTTATGAACCCAAAATCAACCAAAAAAAACCAGATTAAAAAATTCAAGAACCGAACAGAACAATCTCAAATCAAGAAAAACATAATAATAAAAAAATGTGTTCTACCTTTAGGGACATAAACGTTGCGTTTCAAGTAATAAATATAGAAGCACCAGAGGAAACCAGAGATGAAGTAAAGGAGAGTTCCAGCAATGTAGTTACGAAGCCAAGTCTGCAAGAAATGAGGCAGAGTGACCCAACAACTGGACGGTAACAAATGGCCCAAAACAATGCTGTTGAACATTGATGTCTCGACCAAGAATTCCTGCAAGTACTTGTCTCCCTCCATTGTTATTGTCTTTCTGATTCTTGGTCTTTCAGATTCACCAACGACACGACGCCGGCGACGATATCAGATAGAGAGAGGGGTACGGAGATTGAGGTGTAATTCGGGGGGCGAGAGATATGTAGCTGTCTGATAAAACAAGGAACTAAAACAGTGTGGTATTGTGTGGTGTTGTAAACTTGTACTTTAGACTTCGGAGTTGGGAAGCATTGTATTTTATTTGTACGTTTAGCGTCCTGTCGTATATGCACGCTCTTTTTTATATTTATTTATTTAGATTTGTGTGGTGGTGTGGTGATCCATCGTATTTGCTGCTGCCTCTTTTTTTTTTTTTTTTTCCCTTTCGATTCATGGTAATTACTAGCACCTTCTCTAGGGTAAAATCTCGCTTTCTGGATTTATTTTAATTCATAAGAAAATTTGAATTGGATTAATAATTTATAATAATTTTTATATTTAAAGTTAAATAATAATTATATTTAATTATATTATTTAAAATACTTATATAAATAAATTGAATTATTAATCTTAACTATTTTACCTTTAATTTAGAAATCACTGGATAATGGAAACATAACTATTTTGCTTTTAATTTAAAAATAACTAAATAATTTACATGTATTATGCTTATGCTGTGAGTTAAATCATTTTTTTCTTGAACATAAAAATATTATTCAAATGTTGTTAATTGTTTTCCTAGCAAAAAAATTGTATAAAGGTTTACCCAATATAACCTGGTTGATTTTACTGATCCAAACACAATTCATATAACTTGTAAAAACAAATTTTGACTCAATATTATTTTAAAATGATATTTTTTTTGCTATTAAAATAACAATATCTTAGATTGATATTAGACAACCCGAATTAACATGTCAAATTTATGACTTGAGTTATGAAACTATGATAATTCTATAGAAAACAAATCAAAATACATTATTAAACTCAATTTTCAATCAACCCAGTATTAAATGATGAAATTAAAAAAAATAATTAAAAAAAAAATTTAAAAAAAACTTGAGTTAACATGTTAAATTTGCAACTTAAGTCATAAGACTGAGATAGCCCCATTAAAAGCAAATCAAAATTCATATAACTTGTAAAAACAAATTTTGACTAAATATTATTTTAAAATGATATTTTTTTTTGCTATTAAAATAACAATATATTAGATTGATATTAAACAACTCGAATTAACATGTCAAATTTATGACCTGAGTTATGAAACTATGATAATTCTATAGAAAACAAATCAAAATACATTATTAAACTCAATTTTCAATCAACCTAATATTAAATGATGAAATTAAAAAAAATAATTAAAAAAGAACTTTAAAAAAGACTTGAGTTAATATGTTAAATTTGCAACTTAAGTTATAAGATTGAGATAACCCCATTAAAAGCAAATCAAAACAAATTACAGATTTCAATCCCTAGTTAGCCTAATATTGAAGGATAAGATTAAAAAAAAAAAACATAAAAACAACCTGAGTCAATTCATCAAACACATAACCTAAGTCATTAAGCTGAAATAACCTATTAGGAAAA
Organism: Populus euphratica; assembly: GCF_000495115.2. Taxonomy (NCBI): domain Eukaryota; kingdom Viridiplantae; phylum Streptophyta; class Magnoliopsida; order Malpighiales; family Salicaceae; genus Populus; species Populus euphratica. Next base: position 598,517 of record NW_011499902.1, on the reverse strand, counting down.
AAAATGATCTATTAGGAAAAAAAAATGATCTGATTTACCCTGGATTTGCCTATCAAATCCATAATTTTGATCTTGAGACTGGGATAATACCATAAAGAGAAAGTTAAAACAAATTATAAAGTTAAATTCTCAATCGTCTCTATCATATTTAATGTTGAAGCAAATTTCATTAAAAAATGATATAAAAAACAAACCAAATTAACTCGTGTTAACTGTTAAACACTATTACCAAGTCATGAGACCAAGATAACCTAATGAAAAATAATCAAAAACAAATCATGAAGTCTAATTTCTAATTAAACACAATATTAATTGATGAAATTAAAAAAATAAATAAATTAAAAACAGAAAGAAATAAAAATGAGTCAGTTAAATTAACTTGCAACCTCGATCATGAGACAAGACAACTTAATAAAAAATGAGTCCAAAGTTGAATGACTCGTGACCCAGATAATATGACTAATATAACATTTTAGAAAGAAATAAACTTGATTTAATCAGGGTTAAAATGTCAAAACTCATGGCCTTGATCTTAATACTAAGATATCTCATAAAAAGCAAATCAAAATAGATTATGAAACTCAATTCTCAACCGATCCAATGTTGAATAATAAATTTTAAAAAAAATCAATTAAATAAAAGATACAAAAAACAACCTATGTTGAATAATAAATTTTAAAAAAAAATCAATTAAATAAAAGACACAAAAAACAACCCGTGTAAACTTGGGTTTGGGTTAATCTGTCAAGCATTATTTTTGTGTCATGAAATTGGGATAATCTAATGAAAAGTAAATAAACAAATCATGAAATTTAATTTTCAATCAAATTAATGTTATAAAATAAAACTGAAAGTAAATTATGAAATTTAATTTTCAATCAAATCAATGTTATAAAATAAAATTGAAAGTAAATGAAAGTAAAAAAAAAAAACTTATTAAGAAATGGAAAACAAATCCGAGTCAACTAAGTTAACCCTTCAAACCTAAAATTCGTATCATGATAATGTGATAATTAAATAAATAAAAAATTTAATATTAAAAAATAAAATTAATTAAAAAAACAAAGCAAAATATTATTCTAACAAATAGTGTTTTGTAAGAAGAGATAATAAAACCCCTTCACTTTTAGTTTACAGTTAATATATGTTATAGAAGTCATTTTTTATGCTCCAAAAACCCTTATATTTATTTAAGATGATATAAAATATAGGTATTTTAAAGAAGATATAAATAAACATATCTCATACAAATTGTTTATTAAAATATTTGCTGAAAAATATAAAAAATATATGTTAAAAGAAATCTATCAAATTTTTTCTTTGGAATGTTAAGAAAAAAATCTAGAAATATACTAGTAAAATTTTCAATATTTTAATCAAATCAAATTTAAATTAAACAAATGCCAAACCATCACAAGTTAAATCACCAAATAGATATGTCAATAATTAACATAATTTTGATAATATTAACAATTTAAAAAGATACCATGATTCTTAGTTCTAATAATTTAAAAGATATCATCATTTAAATCATGCAATTAAAAGTCTCAATTTCAAAATAAGTTTTGAAATTATATAAATAAATTCTTGATAATTACATAAATATTAGTTTTTATTTTTCATGCATAAACACTGGGAAGTATTAAGAGAAAACCCACAAATCTTCAAAAAAATAGAAAAAAAAAAACTCAGGATGACATTAACTACCAACAAATCCATAAACACTTAATCATTGTGAAATACCAAGCAAAAATCTAGTATTTTAACCATGACAACATTACATGACATTGGAAAATTCTTGTTGATATCTCTCCGACAAGCTTGGACCAGACTGCTATGTTTCATTTTCACAGGTCTTGAACACTTAAAGCTGCAGGCAAATAACGAACAAGATGCAATTAAGGAAACGTATACCTGTCATCAATATCCTGCAATAGCAGAAACAATGATAATAAAATCATTGGATTATCTCGGGTTGATTATTTAAATATTTTTCTTTTTATTTATTTTTTTGTATTATTAACTAAAGTAAATACATATTTAATTGAATTTTAATTATATCTCAAAAGATAAAATTATTTTTTTACTAGTGATCTAATTTTTAGCTAAGTAACATTGTAGCCTCCATTCTTTGTTTGAAGTCAATGTTGCTTTTTATTCTTGTTTGTTTTTTATTTACACGAGTTGTATTCAATTATGATATAAAAAGTATGTTTGACAGTGTGATAGTAGTTACTTTTTCAATAACTTTTTGTATCGAAATATATGTTGATGATTTTTTTTATTTTTAAAAATTATTTTTAACATCAGCATATCAAAACGATCTAAAACATACAAATCATATTAAATTTTAATAAAAATAAAAAATAAAATTTTTTAAAATTTTTTAGGAATGCAAGTTTAACCACATTCCCAAAGACTGCCGAAATATAAATCTAACACTAAAATAATTTTTTTTTGAATTTTTTGGAAATGCAAGTTAAACCAGATTCCCAAACACTGACAAAATATAAATCTAACACCTTTTAATCATAAAATCTTTGTTTTTATTTACATGAGAATCTAAATGCTAGTTCCAAGAGATTAACACCCGCTTGTATATTTTACTCATACGTATTAGGCAATAATAAAGACAAGGATATGTTAATCATGATAGTATCAAATAATTAAACCTTTATTAAACACAAAAAAATTATGCCAACATAATTAGTATGCAAAGAAATTTAAACATTAAGAATAGAACTAGAAAAATACTTAGATTAACATCTTTAAATATACTAGATACTCCAACCATAATACTAATTATGAAAGTTAAACAAAAAGAAAATATAGCTTTCAATATTTCTAGTTTAACTAAACAAAAAGAAAATATAGCTTTCAATATCTCTAGTTTAACCTGTTTGTTTTTGCGTTTCAAAAATATTTTTTAAAAAATTATTTTTTTGCTTCAAATTAATTTTTTTTAATGTTTTTAAATCATTTTGATGTGTTGATATCAAAAATAATTTTTAAAAAATAAAAAATATTAGTTTAATACATTTCTGCGTGAAAATCACTTTGTTTCGGTCTCTTTCTCATTATAATTTACTACCATTCATTTCATTACACAAAAATAGTTTTGATAAATCAAATATATTTTGTTCATGAAGTATTTTTATTTCATTTCATGTTATTTTCAAGCTTATTTTTTAGTTTAGAAACCTTATCTTAATTTTAGTTGACTCTTAACTCACCAAATTGAACATAATTCTAAATATAACCTTATAATATATTCATATAGGTTGGTTTAAGGGTGATATATTTTTTTAATTGTAAAATGAGTTATACATTTTAGTATTAAAATCACATTATTCTCAAATCATATCATATCATTTTGAAAGAAACATTATTCTCAAATCATATCATATCATTTCGAAAGAAGTTAAACTTTTTAGGATTATTGTTATGGATTCATTTCTCATTAATTCTCTTCCTTGTTGTTCAAGAAAAAAGTGTATTTTTATTTAGAGTAAAACAACATCACTTTTTTGAAAGTGTAAACATGAAGTTTTGATAAAATCTAAGTTCTTTTTTTTAAAAAAAAAATGCTATGATTTATAGTATGATTTAAGTGTTCGTTTCAACTCATCTTGACCTTACATTCTTAACCAAGTAGATCTCTAGGACCGGTTGAGGATTTTAGGTAGAAGAATCATGCTCAATTTAGTAAGACTTTGTGCAATGGCAACTTTCATATATAAAGTAACGACTAGTCACTTGAAACCTCTATAAACAACCTCCATTTTTTTGGTATTTTATATGCAAGAAAGATAAGGAAAAGTGACAAGAAAGCGAGAGAAACATTTATGTATTCATTACATCTTTCTTGAGAGCTTAATTGGTTGAAATCTTTGATATTGTATTATTAGGCATAACTTTAATTAATATTGAGATGGGTACAATCATTTGAGTACTTTTTCCTTATTGGGATATTTGTTGTTGAGTTGAGAATGACATATTTCAACACTAGGATTAAGGATAAATCAAAGGTTGTAAAAGACTTGTTTTTCATCCGTAGAAATGTACAGTAGATTAAGAAATCTCAAGTGGATCTTGAAGACTAGATTTAGGCATGAGAAAATCAAGATAAATTGCTATATATGATATCTTTGTACTCGTATTCTTTATCTTATCTTGTACTCATATTTGTACTTATATATTGTTTTTGTTTATCCTTAAGTTTTTATCTATAAGTTATATTTATTTCACAAGTTTTATTAATTATTTATGTAGTTAATAACACTTTACATACTGATTCAAAAATGAGCAAACTCGATTAATAAAATAGTTCAAAAATATTACAAGTGTGTCATTATAATTGATTTAATGTCTACAATATTCATATAACTATATCTACAAAACAAATCATTGAAAACAATACCTATTTCTTGTCAATAACCTCCTTTCATCATCAATCACTAATCTCCCTGATACAATCCTGAAGAGTAAGAACCCTTGAACCTGTAAGGAAGAAAATACAAATCATTAAAAGCTAAAATAAGATTTAAAAATAGCAAAAAAACTCAAGATAATGATTACTTGAATCAAGGCATCAAAGTTGTTGAATGAGGACCCTATCCCTGTCATTATAAAGAATTGTGAACCGGAAATATAAGGTAAAATATCATAAAGACAATTGATCTTTGATAAATTAAAAGTCAGTTTAATGAAGAACTAACAAGTATGATCAATCCTCACAAAAGCATACAAAATATTATTTTGAAATCAAAGTTTGGTAAAATAAGCATACAAAATATTATTTTGAAATCAAAATTTGTTAAAATAAAAAACCTAAATACAAGCTAAATAACCCTATTTATAATATGTAAAAATTCTTAAATAATTTTTAAAAAATAATACAAGAGTATTAATCCAAATAGAAAAAAAAAGAATTTTAAACTAACTAGGAAACTAATGTAAATCCCACGCAATAGCTTCTAGTCTTTATCAAAGACCTTTCTAATTTTTTTATCACCATGAAATTTTAACCCTATAAAAAAAGCCTTTAAAATTTTCTAAAAAAATTCAACTCTATCTAATAGTCAAATCAAAAGTTATGTTTGTTAGTGTACAACTATTCATTAGCAAAATAAGCCTAAAATGATCTCTAATGTCCATGAATAATAAGAATTATTGTTACTTAAAACATCATTGCGAAATAGGAATTGTTGCTTAATTGATCTTCTTGAAAATGAAAGAATCCTTGCAAAGTAAGAGTTGTACATATAATTAAATTCTTATCTTATAACTATCCATAAATCAAATCGAAAACAATCATTTGTTAAATCTTCTTATTTGATAATAAATTTCAATTCTAATTTCAAACATGTCATTGTCTCTTTCATTGATGATTTACTAAGCCTACCAAAAATAAATGAAAAACTTGAGATGTTTAGTTTCCGACACAACTATAATTGCGATAATATTACACATATAGCTTAAGATATGGCTCAAACAGTACACAAAAGTCTAATCTCATAGATTTACATCTTTTTAACCTAAATATTCAGAATCAACTTAATCAATTTCTCTTTAATCCTCCAAGCTTCATACCTTGTAATAGGCCCAATTGATAACTCTAATGAATTCTTTAGTAATGTTCATTAATTCATATCATTCCTCCTCTCCTCAATGGATTCATCTTTGAATAAATAATAATAACAACATCAATGGGTAATAAATCATAATAATCCTCCAACAAATAAACACAATATTTTACATAGGGTTGTTAGTATAACAAAAGGTCTTTACAAAATTTTGTTGCATAAAAAGATCTCATACTTCTTTGTTTTTTCTCTAAACACTCTTTTTTAACTTCACAAATTACCCATTTACCTTTTATTTTCTCTGCACCAAATCACTATTTTCCTTCATCACCAGGATCTTCAACAAACTATCATATTGTTTCATGGGATCATTTGAAAGACCCATTATATTATGGTAAGTAACTAGTGTAACTTGTATGTGTTTCAAAACCATCAAGTTCCCATTACTCAAAAACATATTAATTGTTGCCAATTTACTTCCAATCTCATTTTGAAAAGCTTCAACAACCTAATTTTAAAACATATTAATTGTTGCCAATTTACTTCTAATCTCATTTTGAAAAGCTATCTTTAATAGAGTCATTCATATATTTTTTAACCTAATCAACTTTGGCAACATTGCCAATGACTTGTTCATTAAAAGTTTCAACAAGATATACTCTAAGAAATCATTTTCTTTTAATGTATCAATTGAGGTAGCAACAATGTTTTTCCTTGTATCATTACCTTATAAACCTTTCAAAACATGAATTGACATAAAATCTTTTATGTCCTATTGATCTTGACCTTTTATTTAGAATTATCTTTCCTAATATATAAATCTAGTGGACTTTCACTCCTTAAAGCATGCAACTCAAATGAATCAACTTCTAAATTCTTTAAAAATATAATATCATTTGAATGTTTTGCATCTTTTCAGTGCTAGTTTATAGCTTTTCATTTGTCCATTAGTTTTTTTTTTAAGCATTATAAGGTATTCATCCTTGCGCTTGACAAATCTTATACAAGCTTTTTTTTTCTATCATCAACATTCATAAATTAGAGCCTCAGTTTTTTTTTTAAGCATTATAAGGTATTCATCTTTGCGCTTGACAAATCTCATACAAGTTTTTTTTTTCTATCAACATTCATAGATTAGAGCCTCAGCTTCTCTTGCCTCTTTACATTAGGAATCATTTAGGATTGTGGCAAATTAGTCATTATAGCTTTGGTCTTATCCATTTGATTTTGTATTTTATCAAATGCTATATTCATTTGCTTAAATCCTTGTTATATAGTATGTAAGAAAATGAAGGTGTTCTTATCTTCCTAGGGGATGACCCACATCAAATCTAAAATTTTAAGTCAGTAATAAAAAAAATCCTCACACACTTCCTCAGATATTTACACTCAATATAATATTGTTTTACTCTTGTCACTCAATTTTAGATTTTTATGATAATATACTCACTTTTTCACTTTTTACCTCTTATACTTTTCTTTTTAGTTCTTTAAGAAACCAATCATAAACAAATAAAGAAAACAACATCATAACATCTACCTTAAATTTTTAGACTAAAAGAATAAAAAGCAAAACTAAAAACAACAACTAAAACAAGTTATGAAAACAAAAACAATAATGAAGTTAAAACAATAACAACAACAAAAAGAAAGTTATGAATATGAAAATGATAAAGAAATCAAGAATTAATGTAATAAAAACTATAAGAGACCCAAAGCTATCAATAGACTAATAATTTAACTGAAACAAAAGGTTGAAAAAAAATGGTTGACACAAACTAACACAAAGTAAACTAATTTTGCAATTCAGATTCACCTGATCTATGTGCATTCAAATAACTTTAAAATTAATTATCAAAATTTAGATACCAAATACCCTAAGAATTATTAGATTAAGGTGTATTTCCCTTAAGTTTTAATCCCTAATTGTTATAGCTTCTGATTTACAACAAAACTTCATCTTTGTAATTTCAGGGTTAAATTTCATAAGTGTTCAAGAGTAATTTCAACTTTATATATATGTGTATATATGCTACTTAATTTGATAGTAACAAAACTCAAATAACTTCTTTTTGTACTATGTCACTGTAATTTTTAGATTGAAGAAAATATTAAACTACTATAGAAACATAAAGGAAAAGAGATATAACCTAATTTTAAAGTCTAACTTTGATACTAATTAATGTGAACTCGAAGTTTAAGAACCTTAGAATCTACACGTAAGAAACAACAAATCTTGGAAAACTAAAATTAGATTTAAAGATAACAGAAAAAAAAACTTGACACAATAATTACCTTAACCAAGACACCAAAAGTATGAGAGTGAAGACCCCAACCCAACAATTATAAGGTATTGCAAACTAGAAATATAAGACAAAACACCACAAGGATAGTTAATCTTTGATAAATTCAAATCAGTTCAATAAAAAAAATATTATTAAAAAAATCAGAGTTTGTAAAAAAAATTAAATATAAGCTAAATGGATCTATTTATAATAGGTAAAAACATTCTAAACAGTTATGAAAAACTAATAAAAGAGTATGAATCTAAATAGAAAAAAGAATTATAAACCAATTAGAAAACTAGTGTAAATCCCTTACAATAGCTTCTAGTATTTATTATAAAGCCTTCCCAATGACCGATTGCCATAAAAGTTTAACCCTATAGACTACAAGACATTTAAAATCTTGTGGAATTTTTTTTGTATCTCAATCCAATATTTAAATTGAAAGTTATACTTATTAGTATAAAATTATCCATTAAAAAAAAATAAGCCCAAAACTACCTCTAATGTCTTTGAGTAATAATGATTGTTACTGCTTAAGGAATCATTGAAATACAAGGATTTTTGCCTAATTTTTCTTCTTATATAGTAAGGAATCCTTGCAAAATAATGATTTCATATATAATTAAATCCTTGCCTTGTATGAATACACAAATCAAATAAAAAAATAATTGTATGAATACACAAATCAAATAAAAAAAACAATTTTTTTTTTCTAAATTTCCTTATTTGATGGCAGATTTTAGTTCTATTTCAAACATGTCATTCTCTCTATTCTAAATGAGTTACTAACCCTATCAAATATATACATAGAAAATTTGAAATGTCTAGTTTTCAGCCTAATAAAATTTACAACAAAATTTCACATTTAGTTTTAGATATGCTCCAAATAGTGCGTATAGATCTAACCGAGCATATTTGCAATTTATTAACCCAAAAATCCAAAATCAGCTTCAATAATTTCTTCTTAGATTCTTTTAGTTTCAAACCTTTTAATATATCTATTTGATACCTCTAATAAATGCAATTTATTAACCCAAAAATCCAAAATCAGTTTCAATAATTTCTTCTTAAATTCTTTTAGTTTCAGACCTTTTAATATATCTATTTGGTACCTCTAATAAATCAGTTGGTGATACTTGTTAATTTAAGTCACTTTGTCTTCTCTTTTCAACCATACATATCACCAAAAACCTTTCATTCAATCTCTCATCTAGGCCATAACACTTATTAATACTAAAAAGAATAAGTTTCAAGCAATTCATAGATGAGCCATAGAATATATCAAAAAATTATTCCAAAATATTTCTCTATATGAACTAGAAACATGAGGATTTTATAGCAAATGGTAGTGTCACAAAATCAATATGGATCTTTGATAAACACATGAAAAACCCACAATCCAAGTTCAAAGTAAATCTTGAAAAATTTATGATTGTATGAATGATACACCCACAAATTTGTTGTTAGAATTTGATTGAAAGCCCATCGAACAACATCCATATCCCTCAAAGAAACAAGTCCTCCAATTATAGCGGTCCACGAAACCACATTTTGAACATGTATTTTTTTCAAACACCTTGCGTCCATACTCTGTGCATCCCCATAAATGAAATAAAGCTCCATTATTATACAAAAGCACGTCCCTTGAAAACCAAAATTTAAGAGCAAGGTCATGGACTTGTTTTGTGTGCAAGAAGAATGAGAAACTAAGTATCAATTTAGAAAAAAATCGCAAGTGTAAGAAGTTTATCAAAAAATTAAAAAAAAAATTGTTTGTACTATTGAATGAGAAATTGAATACCAATTTAGACAATTGCAATTTCATTTGAACAATACCCTTTCAGTAGTTGATTTGATTCCCCCGACCATAGTGTAAGAATAACATTTCATTCATTCATTTGTCAACTAGAACACTTTCAACTGCTCCATCAAAATAGGCATATCGATTTACTTGTGCTTGGCATTTCATCAATGCACCTCTCCAGGTGTGAAGCAACAACACCAATCGCGCCAGTGACAAAGTAAGAGAGAAAGAAAACAACTAATTTTAGGAAGAAGGAATTAGATGTTTTGAAGAGAGAAAAGAGATGAAGAGATAGGATAAAGGGAGAGGAGAAAGACGCATACGGAGAATAAAGTGGGAAAAAGGATAACAAAGGGAAAAGAAAAAAAAGGTAGAAATCTGTATTGTTCAATTATAAAATATATAATTGCTTTTTTTAAATTATGATTGAACTATTCAAAACAGAAATTAAAATTATTTTTTAATTTTATTTATAATTTTAAAATATTTAAATTATCATTAAAATATCCTAAATAAAAATTATAATTCATACTTTTAAATTTTATAATTTTAAAACTTTGAACTATGCTTGAAATATCATAAACAAAAATTCTAATTGTTTTTTATTTTAAATTTCATTTAAATTTTATAAACTATCATTAAAGTATCCTAAACAAAAATCATAATTGATACTTTTAAATTTTATAATTTTAAAACTTTAAACTATACTTGAAGTATCCAAAACAAAAATTCTAATTATTTTTTATAAAATTCTTTTAAATTTTATAATTTTAAAATATTTAAACTATTCTTTAAGTATTTTAAACAAAAATTCTAATTGTTTTTTTAAATTTATTTTAAATTTTATAATTCTAAAACATTTCAACTATGGTTTAAGTATCCAAAATAGAAATTCTAATTAATTTTTATAAAAAACTTTAAATTTTAAAATTTTAAAATATTTAAACTATCCTTAAAGTATTTTAAATAGAAATCCTAATTTCTTTTAAATTTTAAAATTTTAAAATTTTGAATAATTTTTGAAGTATTCAAAACAAAAATTCAAATTATTTTTTTATTTTTTTAAATTTTAAAATTTTGAATAATTCTTGAATTATTCAAAACAGAAATTCAAATTAAATTTTTTAAATTTCTTTTAAATTTTATAATTTTAAAACATTTAAATTATAATAAAGAAGGAAGAAGTAAATTATTTATAATAAATAACCGTTCATAAATAATAAAACTGTATTGGCATGAATTCTTTATATTAATTTAGCATAGAGTGGACTTGCTGGTTTGAGATATTATCTTGCAATCACGAACTTCAACTTGCGGGTAAGATCAATCCCAGCTAATTCCTTGAGGTGTATATAATTTAATCCAAACTTGAATTATTGATCATATATAATTTAATCCAAACTTGAATTATTGATTATATTAATTTCTCTTAATTTCTCTTAATTTCACTAGATGAATTTATTATAATTGCTTGTTTAGTATTGCAGTAGCTATTGTTGTTATGGTTTGAAAAAAATTATTTTATAAAAAATATATATAACTGAGGTTAGTTTAAAAAAATAAGTATTTGGTTAAAACTATAGTTAAGATTGAGATTGAACAAAAAGTAGTTTAATGTATTGGGTTAAAAATACTTTTGAAATTGAGGTTATAAAATAATTTTTAAAAATATATATTAATATTGATGGTTTTTAATTTAAATATTGTAGATTTAACTATTGTTATTGCATCATGAAATAAATAATATTTTATATAAAATATTTTTTATTTTTTCATTAAACTATCCACAATTCCATCACGTATGAAATATATCCGATAAGGACTATACTTTTTATAAATTTCTTAAGAGCACAACAATATTAGATAAAATATAATCAGGAAAAAAATTAAGATTGCGATCAAATTTTATAAATCCGGTGTCATTAAGCAATCTCCGTCTAGTTTATATAGTCATTGAATAATGTTTAACACTATTTTTTTTAATAAAACACAATTCAAAATAAAGACTATACTTTTTATAAATTTCTTAAGAGCACAACAATATTAGATAAAATATAATCAGGAAAAAAATTAAGATTGCGATCAAATTTTATAAATCCGGTGTCATTAAGCAATCTCCGTCTAGTTTATATAGTCATTGAATAATGTTTAACACTATTTTTTTTAATAAAACAAACACTATTTTTTTTAATAAAATACAATTCAAAATAATAAAAATATTTTACTGGGTCAAACCTGATTCGATATATTTTTAGTTTTGAATCGGACCGATCCAGTTAAAACAGTAAAACATACCCTATTATTCATTGAAAAAAATGAATGAATAGTAGAGCATGGCTCCACTATTCATCCATTTTTCCATCACAGGAAGCAGCAAAGAGCTGTTTCTTGTAACCATTTAGGTGGT